>NW_028274816.1:43187862-43354112 GCF_037043125.1 Eumetopias jubatus | reverse complement strand
TTTTCTTTCTTTCTTTCTTTCTTTCTTTCTTTCTTTCTTTCTTTCTTTCTTTCTTTCTTTCTTCTTTCTTTCTTTCTTTCTTTCATTCTTTCTTTCTTTCTTTCTTTCTTTGATACATAAAAGGCAAAGAATATTCGTCTGATTCTCTCCCCTCTTTTGACAGGTATATGATAATAGGATGGTTTGGTGTCTACAAAGGTCGGGGACGAAAATTCACAACTATCTCCGCACATATAGGCAGCACAATTATAAAGATTGAAGGAAAAACAAATATGGGCCATCCTGGAGCTTTTCTCACTTACCCTCCACACCCCCCACATACATACATATACATGGACACGGACGTGCGCACGCACACACACATATACACATATGCACATACATCCAAGTCATATATAGGCTGACTTGAATTTAAGCAGCAGGGTGAGGATGATTCAGAATGAGGAATTTCATCAGTTGCTCTGTACACTGCCCACTCCCCACCCAAATGACAAAATTGCCTAAAATGATTAAATTAGGTCAAATGGGTTGCAAAATGGCAGGAACTGGAATTTTCTCCATAGAAACTACTGGGTGCAGAATGCCAACCTCCTAGGGCTGGAAAGCAGTTGGGTTTTCCTGAGATGGGGACTCAGGCCAGGGCCCGTGGGCACCTTCTCTCTTCAGTTCCCTGATGTCCTCCCAGACAGCAGGGGGCGCTATCTGCAGGGAAATCCTTAGCCCTTAAGAAGGGTCCTGCCCACCTGATGCTGTGTGGCTCTCTTCAAACCATGAACTCCAGAAACAACCTCAAGGTGGATGTTGTTATTCTTATTGTACACAGGACAAACCTGGAGCCCAGAGAGGTTGAGATACATGTCTGAGGTCACACAGCAAAAACCCGTGTCACTTCTGGCCCAGGCTGTATCATACCTGGAGAGCTGGGAAATTGAACAACACAAAAGGATGGGTCTGGGTGGCTAACCTTGTGCAGCCGGCGTGTTCGTAATGAGCCTTTGCCCCTGATCTGACCAGTGCAACCAGGTGCTCTCTGGGCTCAAAACCATAGTCTCCTTCCCAGGCCTCTAGCACCTACTTGTAATTTTCCTTTCCATTTATGCCATAACCCTGGATAAGCTAGCAGTAACAAGTTACAACAACAAGAGTGATGGCAATCCTAACATTTGCTGGGCACTTGCTACAGGCCAGTCTATGTGCAAAGTGCTTCACATGCCTGATTTCATCCAATCTTCATATGTGACGAGGGTTCTGAGACCCAGACCCAGGAACGACCTGCCCAGGTCATGTGGCCGGTGCCTAGGGTAGGGCCTGGGTTCAACTCAGAGTGCCTACCTCCCACACAGCATAACCCAGGTCCTCAGGACCCCTGTTCACATGGGGAGCCAGCTCCGCTCCTGCACCTCAATGGGGAGCCCAAACACTGCCTCAAACCTCACAGGAAAAGGCTGGTGGCTGAGAGGGTGGGCCTGGAAACCAAATGGCCCTGGGTTGGGACCCAGCCACTCCTACTCCCACCTGTCACACCTCAGGCCAAAGACTTCCCGGAGCCTCTTTCTTCATCTGGAAGATGCAGTGAAAATGGAGGCTGCCTCAGAGGTGATGGATGGGGAAGGGAAGTAAGATAAGTAAAGACCCTGAACCGTTTCAGAGGTTGTCCTGATGGGTTCCCCGAATACAGTATCTGCTCCAGGGGGGGCTGGTCATTGTAAAGGGGAAAGGGGCCACAGGGGGCAGGAATAGCATAGCAGAACATTTTTCTGCACTGCCCAAGACCTCCCTCTCCAGGAAGCCCTCCTTGACTGCCTCAGGCCCTATGAGCTCTCCATTCCGACCTGCATATCTGTTGACCCTGTGTCTTTCATCATTTGGCAGCTGAGTGTCCCATTTCCCTGCCAGTGGGGAGCTCCTAAAGGGGATCACGAATGTCAAAGTAAGCACACGGCACATGCACGATCACTCTGTGATTGCTTAGTCCACATTCATCTTAAAAGCAGAACAGACATTTGCCCATAATAGGCCACCCTGACTTGGGGTTCTGCCTGACCCTCAGGCCATTTTCTGCCCTATTTCTCTGCCTTCTACCTCAGTTGCTTCTAGCACAGAGGTCCCTTCAAGGGCCCCCTTTAGAGCTGCCCTCAAACCTTAGGTGAGGAGTCTCTCATCCCCTTTGGCTTCGTCACAGAGCATATCCGTGCCCGTGGTTATGGTTGTGTGACTGGGAGTTACTGGGATTTCTGGCAGGGTTGCCATGCTCCTTGCATCTGTTCTGCGTATGTTCACATGGTCATGTGTGGCTACCGGTATACCCATGCACGTGTATATGTGTGCATGTGGAAGTCTGTGTACCCTTCATGCATGCCTGTGAGTATCTGAGTGTGCAGGTCTGCACATGTGTGTCTGTATGTCTGAGTGTGTGTGCTGGTTGTCTGTGCCTGTCTGTGGGTCTAATCAGCATGAGCCATTGCCCATGCGTGTACATGAATCTCAATGCCAGGGTCCCTGTGCAGCACGTGGGGGTCTGCAGGCATGTGTGAAGGCACCAACAAGGGGGCAGGCACAGCTATTTTGAGGTCCTGAGTCATCACTCAAAAAGGAATGTGGAACAGACAAAGTCGCTCACTGGGTTATTAATAAGAAAGCTGGAGCCCTTGATGACAAATGACGACATGCCTTTTCAGAAGAAGGAAGAAAGTGTTTGCAGTCTGGACGAGGCAACACAGCTCAGGGGAAGGAGCTGAGTGTGTAAGTCACAGGCTTTGAGACCAAGTCCCAGGCTCACTGCTACACTTGTCCCTTGTGAGCCTCTCAGTTCCCTCATTGCACGGAATGGGCAAAATGGGGGCAGCAGAGTAACAAGGAAGGGGAAGCCTGGCTCCGGACTCCAGATGGGCTCTGAGTACTGGCTCTATGCCTTCCTGGCTGAGCTACTTAACCTTTAGGCCTTGAATGTCTTTATCTGTAAAATGGGTATAATCAAGGCGCCCGTGGTGTAGGTTTGATAATCCTCATAAATTGCTCAGGACAGCACCTGCCTCCTGGTAAATGCTAATTACTTTTATTATCATTCTGCTACCATGCATCCGATCTCCCGTGGCTATGGCAAGAAGGTTCACAGTTCACACTGTCACAAATTCTGGAGCCAAAGCCCATTGGTGTCCCACAATGGGGGACAGCTGCCTAGCGGGCAAGACCCCATGAGGAACGAAAATGCGGAGCCCCTTGTTCAAAGGGCAGGGGGAAATGCTGTTAAAGGTGTTAAAATACGAAGTGTTTTCCTTTCTTCTGCTGTCTTTCTATGGATTGGTCATGGTGTTTTTAAATTGCTATTTAATGTCCTCCTGAGTAAAGAAAAATTAAAACTTTAAATTATTAGCATGCATTTTACTGTTCATCTTAAATCATGCCATGCCAATTTTAAATACAAACATAAAAGCATTTAACTCACGGGCAGAATCCCCAACATTACACAATCTATGTCTCCTAGCTGGTGTGTCCATATGTAGTTCATTCAGAGCAGAGGGAACTCTGCCCACTGGATTCACACACATTCTCCCAACACTCCCTACTCTCAAGTTTCTGGTGGTTCAATTACTAAAGAATTTCAGGACAGTGCAAGGAGAGCATTAAACCGAGTACGGGGCCCTCGTGAGCACAGGGCCCTGAGCCACCACAGAGGTGGCCCTGGGCACCCCCCCTTCCCAGCCCCATTGGCTGCCAGGGCCCAGGTGATAAACAGGGCCACATCTTTCCACTAGATGCCTCTTGTGGAAGTCAGCACTCCAGCCAATTCCACCATGTCAACTCCACCGCGTTGAGCCACAGCACTAATTAAAATCCCTCCCCTAAAAGTTATCTCCCAGATGCTCCGTCAGCACTGAATGGGCTGCAGGTCCCCCAGCAGGACACGCCCACATGCGTGGGCCCAACGCTTACGGAGCAGCCCTGGAAATGGCTTTGAGGCCTTGCATGGTGTGACAGAGAGCCCAGGGGTCCCCGGCACTGGCTCAGCTGAGGGTGGGACCAGAGCCTGGTGAAGGGTAAAGATGAGACCCCCTTTGTCAGAGCTGGGTGGAGGTGGCCCTGTCAGGTGAGGGATGGAGCAGCTAACAGCCTCGGGGCTGACAGCCTCAGGACTCTGCCCAGGACCGGTTAATAGGCACCAGCACTGCCCTGTGGGCCCAGCTGCCTCTGGCCCACAGGAACGGTCTAGAGTCAGCCCCCTGCCAAATCCTTCCATGCATCCAGTTTCTCCTGTTAGCCAACTGCTGGGCACCTCCTGTGTTCCAGGCTAAGCACTGAACACAAAGTATCTCATTCAATCCCCACAACCCACTCATCAGAAAACGTATTACTGCGTCATTTTTCAGACCAAGAAACTGAGACACGGGAATGGCACAGTTAGTAAGTGACGGAGCTGGGAGCTGACCTCAGGCCAGCAGCAGTCCCCTGGCTCATCCAGGCGGGAGTGACCCATCAGAGGGCGACCACAGCCCTGCACGCTCCTCTGGTACCTTCTTGGGGCATGAGGTCTGGGGACAGCCACCTGCGACCTGCCCTCCATCTCCTCCAAGTAGAGATGACGAGTTAAAATCGCTCCTTCCATTTCTTTTCCATCAACAACAAAACAATTAATTTCTCTCGGTAGAGATTGTTTCTGTGAAGAGCAATAAGGTGCCTCCCCAGGGGGCGTCATTATCATGAAAGCATCCGTCTGGGGTGGGATGGGGGGGCTCCCCTCTGGATAGAGCCTGCGCAGGCTGGCTGGCCCGGGCCCGCTGAACACGCCCCTCTGCCCCTGCTCCCCCCAGCCAGCTGGGGTGACGGCACAGCGTGCAGGCTCCGGCCGCCCCCCGCACCCCTGGGGAGGGCAGTCCCTCAAGTGAGGGAGACACATCCCTCTGCGCCCGCCCAGCACACACAGTTACAGCCTTGGGAAGCCGCCACTTGCCATAAAATGCCAAGCGGCCCAGCTGTCCACAACCGGTTCAAGCTGCCTGGCGGACTCGGTCAGAGGAATCCATAAACAGGCCTGGATGGAGGAAGGGTGGTTAACGAGGCGTCTGCCTGCCATCCCACGCAGAGGCCAATGGGGACCCCACCTGCTTCCCAGGAGGAGGAAGGGCAGGGGGAAGAGGCTTCAGAGTCCAGTGCTCGCTGGAAACCCCTGGGCTGGTCAGCCGTGCCCCCAGCCCCCGGAGGCCACCCTGCCCGCAGCACACCCAGCCTCTGACCCTCCTGCACCCACCCACCCGCTCCCGGGTCCCCTGAAAGCCGAGTCCTCCCACTGCCAGCAACCCCCAGGACCTTCAGGAGTAGTAGGAATGTTCCTGCTGGGCACACACCATGTGCTAATAAAGACTCCGACAGACCCTGGCTTCAGAGTCCTTCGGCCAGAAGATTGGGGCCGGGCTTGTGTTTGCAACAGGCCTCACAGAAGCCAGGAAAGCATGGCACCTCCACTGAGGGAAAAGCCCTGGGACCGAGGTCAGGGCAGGGTCTTGTGCTTGATAATCAGGCAGGAAGAAGCCTGATATCTGTGCATAAATGAGATCCGTTTGTCAAATACAAGTACCTCGTAAATGAAATGGCAGGGGGCCAAAAATAACCATGCTGCAGCCCCACAGAGGCGCGGACGGATTTGCACACTGAAGTCTCGGGGAGTGTGCACATGGATTTGAGGAGAGCAGACCCAGGGATAATACCCTGAACACATTCCATTGACACCAGCTAGGATGCGACCTGGTCCAAAAGAGGCCCCAGTGGCCGTCCTGGCGGGCCCAGTGTGGCTCTGGGGATTCTCCCTGTGTGGGGCCCCTGTTCGCAGGTAAAGGTAAAGGTGAGGGCGGCCACCATGAGAAAATGAACTGGCCCAGGGATTCCTGGTTGGCGTGAAGAGTTGCACACCCATTGCTTCTGCATTCTGGGCCTCAGGGGGTCACAAGAGATACACTGCTTGGCTCAGAATAGAACACAAAGAGTGATTTTCCTGCAGGACTGGGCCACGATCAGGAGGGCAGAAATAGCTCATAAATATGGCCCTGTGGCTAAAAGGCGATACTCTCAGTATTCACACGGGTTATGGCATAATCAATATTGTCATTAACTTCATCTATAACTGGAGCTGATACTGACTAACTGTGGTCGAGCAAGCTTTATAAATAAGGTGTTCCTCGGAACTATCACCTGAGGGAAGAGCCCGGGCCGGCCCAGCTTGCTGGCAGAAACCCCCCCGGCACACACCATGGCCCTGTGGGCTTCCCGAGAGAGGCAGGCTCACGCTCGGCGACCCAGGTCACTTTCCCCATGAGAGGTGGCCTTAGGGATGTCCCACCAAAGGCTCTTGTCAAGGTCCCAGAAATTGGCATGAAGAAAGCCGTCATAATGAAATGAAACCCATAGCCTTGCAAGAAAAGATTTCATTTTGTACATAATTAATAATAGCTTATTCCCCTTTTTTCTTTATTACAGAAGAAAATAAGTTATTGATTTCAACCACAAAGATAACTATTTGCATAACATAGCTGATTTTGTGCTGTAACTGGTCCAGATGGAATTCATTTGCTGAAAATATATTATATAATTTTCTTAAACAGGTAAAGATTTCATATCCAGGAATATTTCTAGTTGATTAGCAAAGCCCCTGATCTCATCGCAACTGGCTTAAAAAGATACCTCTTGAATCCCCTGTCCTGTGTGGTCAGAAATGAATTGTTTCTAAAACCAATTCCATGAGAAAACTAAGATACTTTGCAACCATTTGGAAAAGGCATGGGTGTGGGGGCAGGGGGGGAGCGGGGGCGTGGGGACGTGTCTCTTATTCCACAGACACCTGCATAGCTCGGCCTCATCCTGTAGCTCGTGGCCTAATTATTTCAGAAGGCTAGTATCCCACGTCAGGCGTATTCATTTTTAGCCTTAATCACCTCATTTCTCCAGCCTACAGATTGCGGCACCTTGCAACATACAGTTCTTGCTGGGCCTTCTGGTCAAACGTGTGTCCTTCGGTTTGAGTGTTGCCTTCTTCCCCTTCCTGGGGATGAGGAAGCAAGAAGTGCGGGATGGTGTTCCCAAGGAGCAACCCCTCTGCTGGGCCAGTTGGCTCCCCTGCCCAGGCTGCCAAAAGCCTGGCCTATGTGAAAACTCCTTGCTAGAGCGGTACCCATCCCTGGGCGGCAGGAAGTCCAGGGCATGCGGCTGCTGTCACGTCTTAGTTCCTGGGAAAAAAAAATCTGGAGCAGATATGACATCCTGCTAAGATGTGATACACCTGGGTGGTGTGCACGTATGTGTTTATTATGTTATTTATTTTGGTCTGTATGTCCAAGATATTTCATAATAGCCCATAAATCCAAAAATAACTTGGCAAGAAAGGTAGACAGGTGAAAGCTTTATTTTGAACAGACCTTGTAAATGACTAGACCCCTAGGTGTCACTTTACATAGTAACTGTAAATGTAAGGATAATAATATATTTATTTGTATTTATAGTTATAGGGCACTTATGATTTCACAGAAATGTTGTATTGAAAGATCTGGCTATTTTCTGTAAGGGAGAGTTCTGGAGCAAGAAGACTCCTTAAAAGCTGTCTTGCACAGATGAGGAGCCAGGCCAGCCAGCTGGAGTCCTCTGCCCCAGTCCAGAGCAAGTTCAAAGGCTCCTGGCTCCTGGGGAATTTATCTCCAAATAACCCTTGAATAACCTATGACTCGTTCTCCTTCCTCCACCCGGCACGCTGACAACTGATCAGTTTTATAGAATTGGAAAGTTTAACTTCGGTTCTGCCCAAACTAGAGACCCATAGGAGGCCTGTCCTCAGTCTCAGACAAGCCCCAGATTGGAGAGGCTGCGTGAGAACTTTAACCAAGAGGACGTGAGAGTTCTCTGGAGGTTTTCAACCATCTGGCGGTGAGGGGTCTTAAATCCCAAGCCTGTACCTCGGAGAGCCTGGAGTCAACCATTCCCCCGCATTCTGCCCTTTGGTGCATCCCTCCAGACACATCTGAATAAGGTGGGGCCCTCACCAACTGAACCAGGAGTGCATGCTCTCTACCGCTTGGCTGAGAAGAGCAAATTAAGACGTTTTCCAAATGATGAGACCTTCGGTTGATGTTTAGAAAAAGCAATTTGTGCTTCCACGCCCCACCCCCCACCCTCGACTGCCTCGTCCTAGGCTGGGATATGTGAGGAAACGGGGCTAGCAAGCAGGTTTTTGCACACTGAAGACAGCGTGGTGCATTCACATCCCTCCGCAAGCCCCTGTACGTGAGGAGGAGAGACTCAATCCTTGGAGATAAAAAAAAAAAAAAAAAAAAAAAGAGGGGACTTAATAGAAAGAGATCTTTTTATTAAAAAACCATGAATACAACTGCATTCATTCAACCTTAGAAATGTTGTGATGGCTTTTCTGCACAGCGATATATTTAGATGGGAATATGTCATTAATATAAACAGCAGAAAAGAAACTATTAAAGTAACACAATTTAAAACTGAGCAAACCCAAGTGTTTGATTAAAGTTTTTATACATTCTATACACTTGAGCAGGTCACAGAGAACCTTAATATTTTTGTTGATTTTTAATTTGCTCAAGGTGTGACATCTGAAATGTTAAAATTTCACTAGTTTGTATTTGAAATTAGGAGGCAGATCCAAAAGGAGGATTTTCAGTCTGATTTTCTCAACTGTCTTTAGACGTTCTGGAGAAGTCTACAGCAAAACAGTAACTCACCCTAATGTCAGCCCGAGCTGAGAGGCAATCTCCTCTCCCTCCATGCTATAATGCAGTACTCGATTTGTTGGAGTTGAGTTGAACGTAAATACATATGGTGGATATTAACTTTGATGATGGGGCCTAATTTCATATATGTCTTAATGCCTGCCTCTTTTTCTAGAAGGTTTTTAAACTGAAAAAAAAAAAAAAATGCCCGGTTCCTTGGGTCACGGACTGCATACCACACTGAGTGTCTTCAGTGGGCAGGCCTGTTTTTCCACAATTGATAATTAGCGGAACGTCTTCCCCCAGGAAGGCAGGACCCCTGCTGCAGCCTCCGGAATGCCTCCCTCCGTTTGTGCCAGGCGGGGCCCCTTCTTTCCAGGGAAGTCGAACCACCGGACACTCTGGTGTATTCCTCTTGGAGGCCTGTGGCTGGCCCGAGCTAGCCCCTCGGGTGCCATCGTCTGGCTCTGGATGTGGGCACACACTTTCAAAACCATCTCCTGCAGAAGCCTGGCAGATGTGCGGGCTGGTGGGCTGGAGGGGAACATCAGAGATGTTTGTCACAGAGCTGGAGGCCCAGACACTGCCCCCCTCGGCAGACAGAGGCTCACCGGGCTCACGGAAATGACTTACTGTAATAGGACGATTTGAATGGCCAACTTACAGCGGCTCATTTTCATTCCGATCACAGCCACTGGAATTCTGATATGCTGACACCCAGAATTATTGCTCTGTCATTAAAAAGAAAAAAAGAATGAGTGGTAATGTTTTGAATATTCCCCTCCAAAATATGAAATGATGGTAACGCAGTGGGTCCGTGTGATGTGGGGGTGGCCACGGGGCAGTGAGCTGGGTGGATGTGGTTGGAGGGGGGGGTCCCCTCTTTCCACGGGCATCAACGCAAAGTTCTTTTGTGGGTAGCGTCATTTTGAGTGTGAATCATCAAACAGGGCCTCATCTGAGTGAAATACCTTTAAGACTTCTCCTTTTTAAACTCTTAGAGATCTATCTTGTCTGCGGCAAGGAGCCTCATTTTCATGTTGGAACAGATGGGGCAAAATTGTCATTAACAGAAACTGACAACTCTAAAACTGAAATATAGATTTAGAAAGGAATCTAATGAATTAAATCAATGTTATTGCAGTGAAAGCCAAAGAAATTATTAGTGATTTGTAAAGTTACCCTGTATTTTAACCTCAGTATATTTTAGTCTGGGCCATTTTAACATTCACAGTACTTTTTCACTGGCGTGGTTAATGTCTAACTGAGCAATACACTCATCTTAATTTATCTTTCCCTCTTGATACTGTGACTACAGAATGGCCAAGACCCAGCTCTGGACGCTCCCCAGTTCTCGTCTAGAGCCCGGAGGAGCCCTGCACCCCACAAGCAGAGGCCTTATCATGACCTTGCAGGGTCTTGTCAGAAATATGCAGGAGTGGGCTCATGGTATTTACTTTTTATTTTTTATTTTTTTTTAGTGAGGAGAATCTGATTTTAAAAACAACTCCAAACTCTAAGGCTGTTTTAAGTAATAAATGGGAGGAAAAACATTTCCAGCTGTCCAATTTTTAGATACTTTTCATGATCATATCAAACCAATTACAAAAACCAAACCCAGAACACCCTTGGCCTTCCCGCTGCAGAAACCCCGAGGGAGAACAAAGGAAGAGCCTCCTGAGCAGCCAGTGGGTGGGGGTGGGGACCTGGGGGTCTGGGGGCCTGGGGTCCCTGGGGGTCACCCTGGGCCTGCCAGACCTCCAGAAGGAGGAGAGGGGCCTGGTCTGCTTCCCCAGCTCTACCGGGGGCCCCTAAAATATTCATCCATTCAGCAAGTACTAATAGGTACTCACTCCATGCAAGGCATCATTCCAGTGTCGAGGCCAAAACGGTGACCAAGATGGACAAGGCCTCAAGGTTCTGAGGCTTCCTTTCTGGTTGGGGCAGAGGTGGGCCACAGACAGTAAACAAGCCAACAAGGAAGTTCATCTTAGTCAGTGATAAGAACCAGAAAGAAGATGAAACAGGGATGGGACTGGAGCAGGCTTAGAGTGGCTTATCAGGGAGGCCTCTTGGAGGAGGAGATCTTTGAACAGAGACCTGAATAGAGGAACATGGCTATGAAGGAAGCAGCCATGTGGAAGGTGGGAGGGGAAAAACCTTCCTGGTGGAGGGAACAGCAAGTGCTGTTTGACTCCCTTCCTTACACTGATTCTCCCCCCAAATTATGGTAGTTTCTTGCTTGTGTCCCCTGACCCTGACCTTGACCTTGCCCTCTAGGTGAACAGCGGTCCTGTAAGGCTTGGTCAGCCATGTACACCCAGCCCCTCACCCGGCTCCTGGCACGTGCCAGGAGCTTACTACTCCACTGTGGAACAGATGGAGGAGTGACCCACACAGCCTTCTCTCAGGCTTGGTTGTCTCAGGGAGGCTTCTGTGCCCCAAGGCAGGGCAGGACCCCACCAAACCGTCTCTCCTTTGAAGCACTTTGCAACCTATGATTATTAATTTGCCATTTGTGACCATGTATTTGGCGTCCACCTTGGCCTCCAGCCAGAGAGCCCCTGAGGCCAGGCCCACGTCCCCCTCAGTTCCCACTGGACCCTCAAGCCCAGTCCAGAGCCTGACCAAGAGAAGGTGCTCAGCACACATTTGGGGACTTGAATCCAAAACATCCTGTGAAGGGCAAACATTTCTGGCTGAGTGAACTTGAGTGACTCCCTTTATGGCGTCCGCAGACCCAGCCCCCAGAACCGCGAGGCTATCGGGCACACCCAGCACTGAAAGGGAGGCAGGCCTCTGCTGTCAACGGCCCCAACTTCTGCTGAGAGGCTGGCTCGGACAGAGGCCAAGGCAGCCCCCGAAGGGGCGGGTGGGCTCAGAGACCCCGGGGGTGGGCTCCCAGCAGGAAGCCCCTTCTCCCTGCAGCTTGTGAAGTGCGTGTCCCTTGTGGAGCCTGGATACTCAGGAAACACCGCCCCAAGCGTGTCAGCAGAGCCTGCCTTTGGGGTCCCCATGCCCCCAGAATCGAGGACTCTGTTTTAAAACATCTGTTCATCCAAATGGGAACTCTACAGAACAGACGCTCCAGGCTTATGATCCCCCTGAAGGCCTCAAAAAGTAGAATTATGGTCACAGCTCCTGCACCTTGCTGTGCAGGCCTTTTGTCTGGTCTCTGGACACGGCCACCAGGGCGGGTCACCTGCCAGCCACATACTCAGCTCTGCTCCCCGACAGTCCTCTGGGTAGGCCCGTCCAGAGGAGTCCCCACGTGCCCCTTTGAGTGACAGAACCCAACGCACAGCCCTGGCTCGTAGAAAGGAAAGCCACGGCCCCTGCATCCCAAGGTGGGCATCACTCACTTACCAGGCATGAGTCTCACGGGGCTCTCAGAGGGGAGGCGAGCACACGGCCAGGGTCCCCTCCCTCTTTCTTGGATGTGGAGCCATACGCCTTCCTCACTGACCCAGCCCCAGCTGGTTCAAGGGGAAGGGAAGAAACAGTGGAGACGGAAAGTGATCTCCCAGCCCGTGGCCCGTGCCTGGCTGAGCACACTTCATCCCCTGGAGCCCAGTCCTGCCTAAGTGAAGATGTTGGGCCCGGCCTAAGTGTGCCACCCAATCCCCAGGATCAAAGGGATAGAATAGAGGGAGACCTGTGTCTTGTCCTAGACCCACCCTTGAAATGCTGTGCATCCCTGGGCAAGTCAATGAACCCCTCTGAACCGGTTCCTTCTCCAGGAAATGGGCACAATCGTAGTTAGACCTAATTTCACAAGATCACTGTGTGGATTTAAGAGATGATGTACACAGACCACTTTGCAAGTCAAGTGCCCGCTGCAAGTCCACTCGGCTTGTCTTCTGGGCACTGTGGTCTTCATGGGAGCCCCAGCCCCAGCGATGAGCCGGCACTTTGTACACATTCTTCTTTGTCTTCCCAACATCTCCACACGGCTGGTTTTGTCATTTCCATGTTCTGGATGAGGAGACAGACTTGGGGCAGCGAAGGCCTGGCCCAAAGTCACACAGTTTCGATTTGCTGGCCACGTTCTTGCCCCACTGGCCCAGACAGCATGCACTCTCATTTCCGTTCAAGAAATCTACCCTGGGTCCACTGTGAGCAAGAACTTGCTGTGTGTGCTCAGGAGATGCCAGGAGGCCCTTTTACCCAGGGTAAACCGGGGTCTCTCTCTGCAGATATCAGTGAGGGGGTTGCCCTGGTGACAGGAGGGTTACCATCCCATACCCTGGTTTTTATAACCACAATTTGGCATCTAAAAGGGGGACACACTGACGAGAATCCCCACCAGCACAAGGGCCCTACAGCAATCCCTCTGATTCCCCCAGCCAGACTTTAGGATGGGCAGCTCCCTCCCCTGAGTTCAGGGGGGCCTGGGAAACACCCCAATGTCAGCCCTAGCTGACACACGTGATGGGGAGCAGTGACCGCCCTCCAGGACTGTAGTCAGGGGGTGTCGGAGATGGAGTCTCATTCTGTCACACGTACTTCCCACACCAGCACAGAAACATCTTTAAAAGCGACAAACCCCCAAACCCTTTGTTTGAATGCAATTACCATTTGTAAGAGCATTTCTGCAGCCTCTGTAAACTCACCTTGGGGGACAGAGCTCACCGTGTCCCTGCTTTCCCTTATGAAGTGCCCACTGTGGGTCCCACCAAGACTGGAAGCCTGGGGTAAGCTGTCCTTCCTCCCAACAGGTAGACAATGAAAGGCACTAAAGTCATTGTTTTCCCTTTTTGCCTTGGCTGCCAGGAAGCTCAGAAATAACATTAATATTTAATCCTTAACCTAGGGTTCCCTCTCTCAACTTCATTTTTGTCTCTAGCCATCTTATTATGCCTGATCATGTGTGTATCAAAAAGGCTCTCGTAGTTGGAAGACTATACGTTTTAAGTAAATCCACAAAGAAAGGAAGACCCTCCCCAGGGCCTTCTCCTAGGGCTCTCCCTGCCCTGGAGTGTGGTCACCACATTCACTCCCTTGTCACTCCAGAAAATCCTGGTCATGCCCTCCCTGCAGGTCCTGCCCTGCTTGGAGCAAAGCCTCCTTCTCGCCTGCAAAGTCCTGTGTTTCTGCCTCAGATGTCATGTCTGGCAGCACACAGGTGTCAGAAAATCTTGTTTAAGCGCAAAGGGAGAGCGAATTTTCTCTCTGGGATGGCGCGGGTTTCAGCCTGCCACGTGGCTGTCACTGTTCCCTCTAAACCATGCTTCACGGGGTGATGGACTGCTGTGCCTCGGGTTCAAAAAATGAAGCAAATTTTCCTTTACTAATTTAGTCACATACCACAATAAATCCCAGAAATATGTCTTATGTATATTTTGCATTACCTTTTGCAGACAAATACAAAAACATGGTCAACATTTGCAATAAAATTATCATAGAAATGCCATCTCAAATCTTATTTTCTTTTTTCCAATGCGCATTTCACAAATAACTTGTATTAAAATTATGTTTTACAGAGTAGAAATAGAAAACAAATACCCCTGGTAATTTAAATAGGCATTTGCATAACATGACTAGAACACTTTAGAAAAACGCACAGCATTGGAAAATATGAGTTCAAAAACACTTAAATACAAGTGATTTTAATAAGTCTAATATGAAAAATGCCTTTTAGCTGTATTAATTAGTGAATTAAAATGTGTTGATCTTGGAATATTTTCCAGCTAACAGGTTTGGGGATTTGTGCAGGGTTTGTTTTTTTTTTTTTTCTTGCTGTTTCTGACACAATGTTGGCCATTCATTAAACCACATCACAGTGCAGTCCTGGAGGTGTTTCTGATACCGTCCTGCAGGTGTCTGGAGAAACATGGCAACCAAGCTCACGCTTGGGTTCAGGGCAGCACGAGGAGGAGAGTGAAGCAAATATCAGGGCTGACCCTTGGAGGTGCAAGTGGGGCTGTGTGGACCCTGTCGATGCTTAGGTGTCACAGAACCAGCTCCCTCCCTTTGTCCTCTAAAAGGTCTCGCCCAAGTGCAAGAATTAGCTCGTGTGTGGACTCCGTGTGGATGGACAGGCTCTGATGACTTCCACTCTAGACCCTGTTTTTCCATAGGGGTGCGTTTTTCTCAAATCTCCACTTTCCATTTTGGGGTTGTTCCCTGGCTCGGCAACGCAGGTCAGCTCCAGGCAGGTCTGGTGAAGCATGTGGCCTTCTGGCCACAAAGCACAAACACTGAAAAGCACTGAAACCAGGCCACTCGAAGACGGCTGTTTTCCCATTGAGGAAGCGCACAGCCACTTAAGGATTCGGGCTCTGTGCGGTGATTGCTCATCAAAAACGAGGAAGATGCATATTTATTTCTGCAATTTAGTTGGAATACCCTTCTGAGAGCCCACAGGAGAGGCGCCTTCAATGCATAGCTTCTGAGCTGTTAAAATTTTCATTCTAGGTCCCCAGGAAACAGTGCATTAAAACACATCACTGCATCCTCACATCATCAAACCCCCTCCTTGCCCAGTGCTCCCAGGAACTGGTTGGAAAAATGACAACAAGGGAGCCGTGGGGCATGGCCTGAGAAGGGGGAGGCCCAGCAAGGAAGGTGCTAAGGCCAAGCACAAATACTCTCCAAATGCCCTGCCTGGGGTATGTTCCTAATCCATCCACCCTGCAAAAGCTGCTCTCAACTGGGTCCCTCTGCTTAAAAAGGCTTCCCCAACTTCTCAAGTGGTGTATGAAGGAAACCATGACTGTCAAGCTTAGACCTAGGGATCAATCTTGCCATTTGACAGATGGAGAAACTGAGGTCCAGAGAGAGGGTGACTTGCCTGGTGACAAGAAACCAAGTTTCCCAGCCCCGCGCCAGACACTTTTATCAACGGCTGAGCTGCCTTCAAGGAAAGGTGCTCCATTTAAAAAAAAGAACTTTATTTTAGAATAGTTGCAGATTTACACAAAAGTGGTGAAGATAGTACTTTGAGTCCCATATTGTTAGGATCTTGTATTACTATGGGACATCTGTCGTCAATAAGGAGCCAGTACTGATGCGTTATTATTAACTGAGGTCCACACTTTATTCCGATTTCCTTAGTTTTTGCCCCTAATGTCCTCCTCTGTTCCAGGATCCCACCTTCAATTTCGTCGTCATGTCTCCTGAGGACCTTCTAGACTTGAAGTTTCTCTGACTTCCCTTGTGGTTAATGGGCTTGGCAGATTTGAGGAATACTGGTCAGGTATTTTGTAGAATGTCCCTCCATGTGGGTTTGTCGGATGTTTTTCTCGTGCTTAGACTGGGATTGTGGGTCTTTGGGAGAAATACCACAGAGGCAAGGGTCATTCCTCTCACATTACCTCAACCCAACGTTGCTGTTGATGTGGACCTTGGTCACTCGACTGGGGTCAGTGTTCCTCACAGTGAAGTCACCCTTTCTTACCCCTTCCTTCTATTCTGCACACTTTGGAAGAGAGTCACTGCGTGCGGCCCACACGGAAGAAGCAGGAATTATAATCCACCTCCTGGAGGGCAGAGTCTCTACATGAATTGTTTCAAATTCTTCTGTAGAGGAGATTCCTCTATTCTCCCCCACATATTCATTCGATTATTTATTTATCTCCATATGGACTCCTGGATATGTATTTTATACTTTAGGATATAACCCAATACTGTATTATTTAGTTTGTGGCTCAAATTGTTCTAGCTTTGGCCATCGGGAACTAGTCCAGTTGGTTCCTGTGTCTCTTTGACATACTCCTGACACTCTCTGTGTGCGTGTGAGTGTGAGTGTGTGTGTGTGAGTGTGTGTGTGCGTGAGGGTGTGAGTATATGTGTGTGTGCATGAATGAGTGTGTGAGTAAATGTGTGTGTGCATGTGTGAGTGTGCACGCGTATGTGTGTGCATGCACGAGTGTGTAAGTATATGTGTGAGTGTGTGAGTATGAGTGTGTGTGCGTGCATGAGTGTATGTGTGTGTACCTGTGTGGGTATACATGTGTGAGTGTGTGCATGCGTGAGAGTGTATGTGTATGCGTGTGAGTATATGTGCGTGTGTGTGAGTGTGCGTGCATGAGTGTGAGTATGTGTGCCTATGTGGGTATATGTGTGTGAGTGTGTGCATGCGTGAGTGTGTGAGTGTGTGTGCGTGCATGAGTGTGTGAGTATATGTGTGTGCATGTATATGCATGCGTGCATGTGTTTTAAGCACACACTCTTACTTTCCAATCCTGTAAGCGTCTGGGATCACCTTGCGTATTTCCTGCTTCAGTCCTAGAAGCAGCCATTTCTCCAAGGAGCCCTGCTTCCTATTTCTGAGGATGGTAATAGAAGCCAAGGTCCTAATGCTGGGTGTGCTCGTTATTCCCGGGGTGTCACTGCTTCCCAGCACCCCCAGCCGACACAGCAAGGATGTATGTGTGCACACTAACCCCCGCCTACACACAGATCCACAGATATTTCTACATGCATCCATCTGTGTCTGTATTAAGCTGAACAGGCATTCACAATAGTGTCCCCACCTGTGCTCTCCATGTTAACCTTCCCAGCTCTCTTGTCTGCAGGGTCCCCACTTTCCTGTGCCAAGAGCAAGGGTCTGAGATGGACGGCACTGGCTCAGTGTCACACCACAGCTCCGGAGTGAACCCCCACACATGCTGTGCCTGCCCTGGCTTGTACCCAAACTTGGTGGCTAGTGGTTGGAGGCTGGGGGGGCGGGGCAGGGTCCTGCCCAGGGAGCAAGCAGGCCAGGGCCCTAGGAGGCCAACAGAAACCCCCACAAGGGACGACCTTGGGGCCACCCACATTTCCACTGTCCCATCACCTTGACCAGCCCGGCCAGGAAATGTGGCCTAGGCAAGCCTGTTGTAGCTGATGCTGGCTGCGCCCTGCCCATGACTCTCAGGCCTTAGCATGACAGAGCACACACCTGCTGCTTCCAATGGCCAGAGGCAGAGGCTCCCCGTCTCTGTCCCTGAGGACCTCTCCAAAGCCTTGGAGAACCAGCAGAGGACCGGGCAACTAGCACCTCAGGGGCGGCCCGCCCCGGGGCCTATGCTAGAGCACATCCCCCAGCTCCCATGGGACTTGTGACGCCCACCTTGTTCGGCTGCCTTCTCCCCTCTTCTCACTTCCCCCTCCCACCAGGGCTTACTGGGATTGCCTCCCAAATAAACCACTGACAAGGCATCCTTATCTCGGGGTCTGCTTTGAGGAGACCCCAACAAACAGACTAGACCTTTCTCATTCCCTCTCTAGGAATCTCGGGATGCTTCGGCCCCACTGGATTATGCGTCAGCAGAGGGTGGCTCTGCTGACGGCAGGCGGACTGTGGTTGGCAGCACAGAGGCGCTGGACCCCAGGCTTCCAGGTGGGCCCAGAGGGGCAGAGGGTGGAGGGCAGGTCTGGAGGGCATGAGAGGGGTGAATCTTGCTTGCACCGGAGAGGTGCTGAGAGGTCTAGCTGGGGACAGCCCCAGAAAGGAAGAAGGGAGACCCAGCTCTGTGCTGAGAATCATCTTAAAGCCATCCTTCCCCACGGTGGGAGAGGGAAGGGAGCTCCATTTGTCAGTACAGATAGATGAACCCATGAGAGGGGCTGAGCAATTCTGGCATCTGAGCTTTGCACCTGCAGAGAGTCTCCGCGATGTCTCCACAAAGACTCTATCAGTCAGAGAAGCTCGCCTGTGTCCCATGAAGGGCAACAGGCGACTGATAGATCGAGGTGTGCCCATATGGAGAGGCACACTGGCTGGCCCCCCCACCCCGAAGATTAACAGCATTTGTCAGGAAGCTTCCCGTGGACCTGCAAAGATGCCGCCTCTGATTCATCGACACCTCTGCCATGGCGTTGCCCGTCAGAGGCCACCCCTGCATGGCCCTCCCCTGCCCCAGCTGATCAGATGAGCCCACGGGGCCTGGCCTGGACCCCCTCCTCTGCCTTCATGCAGCAAGCCCACCCACAAGCGCTCTACACATGCACGCACACACACACACATATGCAGGTCCACGCGAGCGCTTCCAACGTATCCAGAGCCTGCTACAAACCCCTTCTGCCCTTCTGTACAAAGTCTGTTTCCTCCTGACTGGCCCCCACCTGCGCCAAGCCCACCCGCACCCTCAAGTTCGCATGCCCCTCTCTGGGGGGCGCCGGCACCTGTTTGTCCCTGGGCCTCTCCAGAAAGCAGCTCAGGGCTCATGTGAAATTGTACGTTGACTTTAGAAGGATCCCGAGGTGTCCTGATTACCACTCTGTCCTTATGAACTGGATTAGAGGGCCCTTAACAGATAATGCCTAGAGTCCTCTCTGCTTGTTGGACATTGAGCAATTATGAACGAGGTCTTAAGAGATAAGGGAAACAGTGATGCCTCAGCCAGGAGCTCAAAAGGTGGTTCCAGGGAGGCTTTCAAAACAATACCCCGCACAGGCGGGAATGATTTCCCCGGCTTTGGATGCTGAACTATGAGCCTCTCGGTGAAATCTTTTCATATCGGGATAAGACCTGGGTAGCTCTTAATCCTTTAATTCTACCAGTTGGCCAGGAGCTAGAATTGGATTTGGAACCTAAGAGAGGGAGAGGGGAAAAATCAACACAGGAATTTGAAACTCCAAAGTGGGCCCCAGCTCCCTCCTTCCTTCCCCGGCCCAGCCGGGCAGCAGGCCAGTGGGGCGGCTGTGGTCAGGATGGCCCCTGGCCACCCCTCCCCAAGGAGGCATCTAGCCTGGGGGTGTCAGGCCTGCTGGGGGCCCTGGGACCACTGACCAGAGGGCTGGAGTCAGGCTGGGAGATCAGGAGTGTCTTTTAGCAAGAGAGCCCCTTGCCTGTAGGGTAAGGAGCAATGGGGTGCTTCACCCCGACTGGCCCCCCCAAATAGTAGGAATAAAAATCATCCTTGTAATGGGCAAGTGATGCTTCCTTCCATCTATGTGAAGTGTTTATAGAAACATCTTCAGAGAACCAATGACCCAGCAAAGGAAAAAGAGTCCCCCGGTCATGCCACCTCAAGTCCCAGCAGAGTCCCCCTGCCCTCCAACCAAACTACCTCACCTCTCCTCCAGACACAGCTCCGGGCAGCCCCTCCCCACTGCCTGAGCCTGCAGCACCCTGGTCCCACAGCCTTATCCCGGGCAGTGCGGGGCCCAGGAGGTCTCCTTTAGAAACAAGAAATAGGGTGAGCAGGGGGCAGAAGTGGGGAAAACGGGGCCAGAGATCCCATAGAGAGGCCATGACGCCCCAAGAGCCTCACATTGGAGTTCCTGATGTGACCACTCTCACTGGAACCATCCTAACCAGTGTCCCAAAGACAGATCAGAGGCCCTGACCTCAGGAAAAGCCTCCATTTCAAGACTTCATTCATTAATTCATTCCCTCAGCAGGTGCATGTTGAAACCTCCTCTGCCCCCGACCCTGGGCTTGTCCTAGGGGCAGAGTGAGGGACCAGTTACAAAGCAGCAGGACTGCCCCGGGGCAGAGAGAAGCCCTGGGGCCACTGAAGCACAGAGGAGACAAGCATCTGCCCAGCTGGGTGCAGGGCAGTCATGCAGTGTTTCCAGAAAGAGTGGAGTCCTGCTGGGGAGGTAGAGCTGCCAGAAGAAGCCATCCCCAGCTCTGTCTATCCTGGGTCTTCTCCCTTCTCCTCTAGGAGCTCTGCAGTAGGGCAGGCAAGGGAGCCACTAAGAGTGGAAAAGGAATAAGAATCGGTCCCTGTGTCCCCAGAATAATTAAGAAAAAAAAATCAAGAATCAAAAATGATTCTTCTGCCCTAGACATTTAAGCCAGCGGCTCAAAAGGGACGGGGCTTGCACAGAGCCCACCTGCCCCCAAGGAGGACTCCAGCAGGTGGATGGATGGATGGCTGCCCCGTGGAGGGACAGCTGCTCAGGCCAGCAGGGCACAACACACAACCCCATGGGGTGGATGAAGAAATGTGATCCAGGGCGCCCGGGTGGCTCAGTTGGTTAAGCGACTGCCTTCGGCTCAGGTCATGATCCTGGAGTCCCGGGATCGAGTCCCGCATCGGGCTCCCTGCTCAGCAGGGAGTCTGCTTCTCCCTCTGACCCTCTTCCCTCTCGTGCTATCTTTCATTCTCTCTCTCTCAAATAAATAAATAAAATCTTAAAAAAAAAAAATAAAGTCAACAGTACTTTAAAAAAAAAAAAAAAGAAATGTGATCCAGAGGTCAGAAAACTGGCCCACAGACATAGGAAATGTGCACAAAGCTGACCCTGGAACCCAGGTCTTAGGACTCCCGAGCCTGGTACTTTTGTGCCTTCATCCTGAGATGAGTGGAGCCAAGAAAGAGCCGGAAAGCCTTCACACTGTCTGCACCCCTTCTCTGTTGCTTGCTCTTCCCCATGTCTCCACAACGAGACACCTGCCCTACACACACACACACACACGGCAGATTCTGCTGAGTGAATGAGGTGGAGACAGAGACCTGATGGGAGGGCAGGAGACACTGAGGGATACCGCCATCCATCTTACCATCTGACCACATGCTTGGGTCCCTGAGAGGTGTTTGGCAAACGGATCTTCTTTTTAAAAAGGAATAACCTTATTTTTCAAGTTGGATTCTTTTAGTTGCAAATGACAAATCCCAATTTAAACTGTAAATAAAAGGATAGAATGTGTAGAGGTTCAGATTCCTGAAGAGTCCAAGGGGTAGATCTGGTATAGCTTCAGGCATGGCTGGATCCAGGCACAGGAGGCTGTCTCCTTACCTCCATGTGGCTCCACTCCTAGCCCAGCTCTCCCCATGCATCAGGATGGTCCCTGCAGTTTCACATCTGCTTCCTATCAGCTCAGCAACCCCTCATGACAGGAAAGTATTTCAAGAAGTTCCAGACAAAGTCCTTGGACTACCTCTTGGCACAAACGTGGGTCAGCCAAGCATCCCTGAATCGAATGATTCTCTCCTGAGATAAGCCTGGGCAAGTTGCCAGCCTTAAGCCAAAGAGTGGGTCAAACTACCAGAACTGCATGAACTGAGAGTTTGGGAGAGGGCTGAATCCTGAAGAAGATTCCAGATGCCATTGCCAAAAGAAGAGTGGATGGATGCTTAGCAGGTCAAACCTATTTGAATTGCTTTCGTAAGCACCAGAAGCTTGCAGACCACGGGAGTCCCCCGGGGTGGACACAGGAAAGCTGCTTCTATGGAGTGAGAGGTCTTGGCCTGGGCTCTCCGAGTGCCTACAGTTCAGCACCTGGACAACTGGTGTCCAGCACATGCCGCTTACCCCTCCCACTGCAGCCAGCCCCCACCCCCACCCCCATGCACCCACCAGCCCCAGTCCCTGGGAGGCCACTTGGGGAAAGGCAGCTGTCCCCCTGTGCCGGTTATTGATTTAATTTCTGTTTACTTCACTGTAAGCTTAATTTGCTGTGTTAATGGCATTTTAATCCACTTGCCCGTTGCATGGGGCTGATAATACCACACTTTGGTGCTGCAGCCGTGACATTTCTCTGCGTACCAGTTCTTCGGTGGGTGGGGCCAGGCAGTATTCCCAGAGTGTTCCCCTCCCCTGCCCACGTGTGACTCCCACCGCCAGCCCTTGGGGGTGAGGGACACTGCTCCCTGCTCCCCGTGTCTTCCGGAAAGTCTCCCAGAGCAGAGGGACCCCAGCTGAGAGCCGTCCCTGAGCCCAAAGGGAGACGGGACTGTACTACGGGTGAGCTGTGTGGAGGCTCAGGGAGACGAAGCTGTCTCAGGGGCCCTGGGAACCACGTTGGTCGTGGGTGGCTTCCTGGTGGGGTCAGCCTTGAGGAGGTCTTTGAAATCAAAGATAGAAACAAGCCAGGCCAATTGAGGGATTCTGAAAAGAATGAGCCAAATCTGATTCCTCCATCTGGAGTCCCAGTCTCCAGATCAGCTGTGTCTGTGTCCTGGTCCCAGACTGCCACTCACCCTCATGGCAGGGGCAGGTCTGCCTTTCACGGAGGCGTTGACGTGTGGTGTGTGGCCCGGTGGGGGTGTTAGGAGGTCAGCGCTGGAAAGCCACCTGGCCGCCAGCTCCACATCTGTGCAGTGTGGGTGAGACATTGGCCAGGCCCTGAAGTGAGACCTGGGGGGGCCCAGGCCAACTGTAAGCCCTGCCCACGTGGTGGGCACCCGGGCAGTGAATGGGGCGGGGGGGCCCCCCAGGGCACAGGATGGGCCGGGGGGGCTGCCTTACATTAGATCACGTGCCCTGCACCCGAAGCCCTGCTTTCGCCAAGCCACAGATGGCCCTGGGCCCACGGACAGCCCCTGTAGGGGTCAGGCCAGCAGGGGTCCGAGGGCAGGCTGCTACAGCCGACTGCGGGTTCACTTCCGGAGGGCGGACAACCACCGGGCGCGGCTTCTCTGTGGAGGCGGAGACACGGCGCCCGATGAACGTGTGGCAGTCCAGGGATGGAGGCCGGAGGTGAGCAGAGAGGCTAAAGGAAGACGGGAACTGAGGGGGAGGAGACGCAGAGGAGGAGGAAGGGCGTCCACGGAGCTTGCCGGGCTCCAGGCACTGCCCTGCTAGCTCTCCTGCCGTTAGGATAGTTAAGCCTCAGAGCAGCTCTGCTGTTTTGTTGTTTTCCTCATTTTATGGATAA
Source organism: Eumetopias jubatus (assembly GCF_037043125.1). Classification (NCBI taxonomy): domain Eukaryota; kingdom Metazoa; phylum Chordata; class Mammalia; order Carnivora; family Otariidae; genus Eumetopias; species Eumetopias jubatus. Next base: position 43,330,862 of record NW_028274816.1, on the reverse strand, counting down.
AATTACGAGGTTTAGAGGAAGCAAGTAAATCGCCCAGGGCCATGCAGCCAGGACCTGGCAGAGCCAAGATCTAACACAGGAGGCCTGGCTCCGGAGGTTGTGCTATCAACGTAAGACCAAGTGTGGAGAGGCCACGGGGCAGCAGAGGCCACGGAGAACAGAGGCCACGGAGAGCAGAGGCCAGGAGCTGAGAGGAGAGTGGCCAGGGACAACAAAAGGACAGTCCGGGAGCGCGGGGCAGGCATGCTGCTGCTAACCCAGCTTCTCCCGAGCAAGTTAACCGCAGCCCTAGTGCTGTCGGGTGCCTTCTCCCTGCTGGCTCATCCTCGCTAAAGGCAGGGCACCGAGCCCCACACCTGACACTCTGAAAGAGCCAGGGCCACCCAGAACCTTTCTCCAATTAACTTGCTGTCCCTGGTCCTCCAAAAGCAGCAGCCCCACCACCCCAGAGGCCCTCTGCCCCAGAGCAGCGCTTAGGGATTCAGATGCACATGTCCCTGTGTCCCCATTTGGACTGTGGTCCCCTTCTTGTGTGTGTGTGGGGGGGGCATCATGCACACACACAGATGCTCACATGCAAGGACCAGATGCACACCTACCACCCAGGGACTCAGGACCACCCGCAGAGGGCCATTCCCAGGGGCTGGAGGTGGGGACGCACCCCCGCTGGCATTACCACTGTAACGACCCTGGGCATCTCCCGGGATTAATGGCCACCAGGATTAATGGCCCTCAGCGCCACCCTGGGCCATTAGGCACCAGGAAGCCCCACACCTCAGTGGCTGTTACTTAAGTGGAAACATTAGAGAGCTAACAACAATGTCTAACAAGGAAGGAATTATCAGGAGAGCACCTCGTCTGCCCTCATTACCTGGTCGGGCCCTATGACAGGAACTGCGGCCAAAGGGGGGCACCACCTTCCCATCCCTCCCCTCCCCCATCTTCTCAAGGCTTCTGTCCTGGAATCACTTTTCCGCTGGAGCACTCTTGTGCGTGTGTGGGTGTGTGTGGGTGTGTCCATATCTGTCTGTACATCTTTGTGTGTGTGTCTCTATCTCTCTCTGTATGTCTGTGTGTCTGAGTTTGTGTGCATGCGTGTCTATGGTCTGCGTCTCTGCGGGTATGTCTGTGCGTGAGGTGTCCCAATCTCACCCCTGGAAGGCCCGTGAGCCTTGCTCTGCTGCCTGAAAGAACAGCCGTTCCACCCACTGACAGCCCGTCTCCTGCCTTGCTGCAGCTGCACCCACACGTTCCTCCGCTTCCCTTCCTACTCCAAGACATTGTGCTTCCATTCATCCCTTGATTCTGCAACTGTGTTTTGAGCACTTGCAGTGAGCCAGGTCCCCTGTGAGGCACAGAGACTGAGGAGATCCCTGCCCTCATGAGGCACGGAGTCTAGAGCAGGAACAATAAAGAATGACCTTAATGGCCGAATAGAAGGCGAGGGTTTTTCCAGAATTGTCCGTTCAAAACTGGGCAGCTGCCTTGTGCATGAGTCTTTGCAAAGTCTGTGGTCACATTGCCGGCTCTGCGCTCAATTCCTTTCTGAATGAACTTCAAGGAAAGATACATCAGTCCTACAGGTCTTCAATCGATGTGCATCTTGGATGATCCTAGAGATCACCTGGTGGGATCCATAAAAAAAAAGAAAGAAAAAAGGCAAAGAAAATAAACAGAAAAATAATAATCATTGGAGGGGTGGGCGATCTCCATATTACAGGGGCTGGATGTCACTAGAAAGCAGCCGTTTAAGGGTCACGTAAAAGAGCAATCTGGTAAGTAGTTATTTAATGGTGAACATGGGTGGCCAAGAGTACTCATGGCTTTGCATACAGCTCCTTCCCTCATCCCCCATGGACTCAAACAGCCCTGCCCCCCCAGCGATCCCTGGAGGTAGAGCCTGAGCAAACAGCTCCTGGGCAGGGAGACACTGAAGGTGGAGGGACACTGGAGAGTTTGGATATGGTTGACCCCTGGCAGAGGAGAATGAGAAAGCATTCCTAAATGAACCTTCTCTCTTGTGTAACATGAGATCTCAAATACCTGTTGCAATGTAATAACTGCTATGAGGAAGAATCGAACTATCTTAACTATATCCTTAAAGGTTTATATATGCAAGCAGGACTCCCCAAAACAGTTCTCTTTGTGTCACTGGGAAAGTGGAGCATCTTCCCGTATTTGGATATGAAGACATGGACAGTAACTACATAATAAGTTATTTATTTCATTAAATGTAGCATGTGCTACAAAGGAGAAGTGCTTGCTGCTCTGAGACCCAAGGGATGTGTCTTGAAAGAAGTACCGCCTGACCTGGCACTGAAGGAAGGAAAGGGATTAACTGGACCGGCAGAGGGGGCAAGCAAGGGCCCCCCAGGCAGGGAGAACATCAGGTGCAAAGGCCCTGGGGGGAAGAGTGGGGAAAGGCCCCACTCACAGGAGCCCGGAGGGTGAGAAGCCAGATCTCACAGAGCCTCACGGGGGTGTGGGCAAGTGGGAGCCATTAAAGGGTAGAGTGATCCACTTCCATTTTTAAGAGAGCCTTCTGGATGCATCCCACACCCGTTCCAATCATGCCCTAATTATCTGAACTCCGGGGACCCAGCCACTCGCATTCCCTGCTGTCATTACCCTCACTGTTTCAGGTAAGCTTTCCTTGAGAACTGGACTCAATTCCTGCAGCCGGGGCTCTCCCCTCCCTCTGGAATAGCGCTGAGCGTGCCGCAGACACTCGAAAAAGACTACACATTCTCGCATTTGGAGCAAAGGTGGATACCACCCGTCTGGGAGGGGCGCTTATGCATACATGTCCTCCTGATGGACAAGGAACAAAGGCCAAAGGCAGCCCCGCAGGGAGCCACGCCCCCGCGTTCCTCCGCAGCCTGGCAAAGCTGCCCAGCGCCGCTCCAGGCAGGCAAGCAGGGGACACATGGTGTGACACAGGTGTGGCCGAAGCTCTCCGCATCCGGTGGATCGGCAGGATGCGGCGGCCTGACGCCCCCGCCCGAGGCTTCGGTCACCCAGGTCACACGGCACACGGGGCGGGGGCGGGATCTTATCAGGGCATAAGCTGCAATGAGAGCCAAGTCAGAATTTCCCTTCCTCTCTCTTAGGAAGCACAGCCACGCTGCTGGTGGCTTGCATACAGGGGCACATTGTGCAGGAAGAAGAAAAGTCTTCAGACACAGGCCTCCGAGCTCTGCGAGCTGCTCCTACTCTGAGGGGCACACAGGGCACCCGCCCTGGGTCTCCAAGCTGCGTGCACGTCTTCCATGCAGCACACGGCACTGGTGGAATTATATGACTTAAGTAGGAAGCAGGACTCAGTGGGGGCACATCAGATTCTTGACTCCCATGCATGCTTGCCCCGGGACAAGGGAAGGTCAGCAGCAGCCACTGCACCTGTGTCCCTCCTCAAGTGGCCCGGGTAGGGTGCCCCACCCAGATCGGACCTGCCCTGGGACAGGTGCTGGGAAGGGGCAGGACCCTGACTGCAGCTCCACCACGGGGTCCAGGGACCGGTGTGAAGGGGCAAAGGGACCCGAGCCAGGGGAGCCAGCCCTGAGCCTGGTCGTGCCCATGTGGGAGGGTGAGGGGCCACCAGCCACCCTGGAGTCGGGGGCTTTCACCTGACCGGACTGAGATGGGCTGCAATAAAGGGAAAGTGCACCCTGCTTCCCTCCAGCGTGGTTCTGGTAACACCCGCTCTGGAGGTCTCTCACTCCCCACGAGCCACCCCAGTTCGCGACGTTTCTCTGGGCTTTGTGTGTGCACGCTTCCAATCCTCCCCTGCAAATCTTACCTTGCCTTTGACTGGTATGTTCTGATGATGAAACGGGCTTTAAAAATGCCCCGTGCTGGGGTACCGCTTATGCACAGTTGGGGCGAACGGAGGGCTCGGCTTCACCTCATCTCTCCTTTCTGCTTAAATATTATGCCACATCCTGATTAATACCAGACCAATAAAATCATCTCCGCAATCTGGTTAGAGGCTTTTGTCTTCCCAGATGGCCTGCAATGTTAATGTGTGACAATTTCAACAATGAACTAGGACTGTTTTATGGAACCAACATTTGTTCCACTGCTTTTTTTTTTTAGACTCAGAATTTTGACACAGATGGTACAAATTACTCAAAAAACAGAAATGTTCATTTAGAAGGCTTAAATATGTGGTTTTACTCAGGCCATCAGAATATTTTACATTTGCAATTCAGTAAATTTACTAACAACCCTGCTATAATTAAGGTCTGCAAAAAAAAAAAATCCCCTTTTCCAGCTTTTTATATCTATAGAGTTTCATTAAAGCCAGAAAAAATATTATTATTTATTCTAGTTGTGCAATGTTCTTATTTCCTTCTGACATACATTGTTCGTCTCTGCTTTCTGTCTCCTTCGTGTGCCTAATTGCTGCTGAGAACAGAGGAGGAAGGAGGTAGGTGAGCTCCGGGGTCTCCCCCCATCACCCCACGAGCCAGACTTCAGCCCCAAGTCCCTGATCTCAGTTGTTATGGCCACAGCATCTGCCGGAAGCTTCTCCTACAAAAGAAGGTGAGCCCGTCTCCTTGCACCTCTGCTTCCCATGTCTGCAAGGGCAGGACCCACAGCACGAGAATTTTCACGCCTGGAGTGGGTTCTTGGTTTCCACGTGGACCCAGGTCTGCTGCTCAGGGTCGGAACATAGCCTTCTGGTGGTTCCTGTAGCTGTACCTTCGTACACTTGTTCTGTGACCCTCGCTGTTCACGGAAAGCTCAGTGTAATCCTCCCCGTGGCCCTGCAAGGTGTGCGACGAACTCTCGTCCCCAGTTACAGGCAAGGAAGCTGAGGCTCAGAGAGGTTAGGTCAAGGGCAGGGCCTCACGCCATCATCACCTTAGAACCCACAAGAGCACCAACGATGAGCAAGAACCGTTCCAAATGGGTATTTTCGGAGGGCTTACTCCGTGCCAAGCACTGTCTAGTCCTTTCCACGTGTCCTCTCTTGGAACCCTCCTTTTGAGCATGTGGGGGCCGAGGCTCAGAGCAGTTGCAAGGAAGGGAGGTGAAGCCCCTGCGGGCCAAGGCAGCCAGTGGGGCTGGGAATCCATCGCAGCTGAGCGGACAGGGGGTGGGGGAAGAGGTAGGCACAGCTGGGAGAACCAGAGGAAAGCCAGGCTGTCCGCCGTCTGGGCTCTCGGCTCTGGGAGGTTGCCCTGGGCAAGGGGAGGTTCATCGTGTGGACAGCGTTCCCCGGGGGATGCAGCCTGCTCTGACCTCAGCTCCCTGCAAGGGGCTTCTCCGAGCCTTTCCCCTCTGCCTTTGCCCCAAAGCTGCCAACTGCTGCCCCCCATATACAGGTTCATGCAGACCTCAGCCCCCAGCAACTAGACGACAGGGACCTGGTGTCCCCATCTTACCAACCCCAGGACGCAGAGCCTAGAGAGTACCATGCACACAGTAGACACCGACTACTTAGGGGAACCTATTGCAAAATGGAAGACACAAGGCATGGCTTTTTCAAAGTGACCTGGGTGGGCCCTCCGAACCTGGGGCTACCACGTAGGCATGCGTGATAGAAGGTGTGAAAGGCTGTTTACCTGTCTGCGACACGGAGGCAGATACTAGCTATTTTTTCTGCCATCATTACTATAATTATTCTTTTGGAAGTCTGAAAAACCAACTGGAGTGATCAAATCTGTGACATTCCTGGGGGAAGCTCCAGACTCAAAAGAACACCCCAATGGTGCTCCCCTCCTCTGAGCCTTGTTTTGGGGCCTCCTGAACATGCTCAAATCAATCCCAGAAGACCCTCCAGTCGAGAAGACTCATCTTGGTGGCATTTATTTATTTTTTTAAAGATTTTATTTATTTATTTGAGAGAGAGCGTAAGTTGGGGGGAGGGGCAGAGGAAGAGGGAGAAGCAGACTCCCTGCTGAGCATGGAGCCTTACGAAGGACTCCATCCCAGGACCCCAAGATTACGACCTGAGCCAAGGGCAGATGCTTAACCGACTGAGCCACCCAGGCACCCCTTGGTCGCATTATTTTATTGATGAAAAAGACGCTCCCCACAAACCTGAACAGAGCAAGGGAGTCCTTGTCATTTCTTCCTGCCCACAACTTGAAGAACTGTCTATTTAAATATTTTCCAGTATCATTTGTCCAAGAATGATGGTTATAAGAAAAGCAACACCAATGTCCTGCTTGCCATTTCATTGACCAGAGTTTTGGTGTTTACTTTATGTACCAAGTAGTATCCAATCCTATTTCTGCACTGGTTCCTGTCGTCCAATTATGTAAACAATTTATTTCAACTTCAGAGTGAAAAAAAATTAATGCATCGACCATTGTTGTCCTTTGCTAATCCTCGCAGTAAGTAGCATGCATTTCTGTGTGAGGCCTCAATTCATGAGAGCTTCTATTAACGCTGCCAACAGAAAGTGCATTCTGAGTTTTTAAATGTTGTTTCCATTAAAATCAATCACTCTTCACAATTAAGCCAATAGTCTCACCATTTTTGCTGTTATGAGCTAAAGCATCTTAAATATATTGACAGCTGTCTTTGATAGGATGACACAAATGAGGGGGTGCAGGCCTAAGATGAAATGTCACCAAGGGGAGCAGGCGAGCTTCTCTTGCTGAAACTCACCTCATTCTCATACCCCAGAAGGCGTTGAGTATGCTTTTTTTTTTTGCAATGGCAACGTACAATAATCAATGTTTTGCATATTACAATCAATGACACACTTAAATATTTAAGTTTTGCATTCTTTTGCAATAAATATTGATATATTACAAACTCTGTAAAAACTGTTCATTGGACTTTTTGTTTGCACTGTGTACTGTATCATTCAGCAAATAAGTGAGCTAAATATTGTTTGTTACAAAACAGATGTCAAATAAAATTATGCCATATGTGCTATTAAACACTTTTCTTATTTTTTTTTCCAGCAAAACCCAAGACTTAGTTTCAGAAGTGAATGTATTTGGCTTTTCAAGGATTTGAAGCATGAAAGCAACATCTTTGAAATATTTTTAAACCTGCTGGCTTTGTGTAATCCAGTTTTGTGAACTAATTCTGAATGTTATTATATATTTAAAATTAAAAATATAGATAGATAGAGACACAGATACATTCACAACAATCCAATGGTTTAAACTGATCCACTGTTGCAAAAGAGAGGGGAAATTAAGGAAAATGTACAAAAAAAATTAAAACTTATATGTAAACTTATAGAGAGAGAGGAGATAAATTTTTCTAAGTGACTAGAGACCTTGAGGAGGTAGAAGGGAGAACTTTGTCAACACTGGCCCTACAGAGTAAAAGACTGAGGCCTCGTTGGAGGTGTGGGGGTGATTCAGGAGGTGTTGGGGTGCCGCCTGGCCCAGCAGGTCCTCAGAGCCACTGTAGAAAGGGCAGAGGGCGGAGGAGGGAGGAGGGTTCAGGGCACTCACCAGCTCCCAGAGGGACTTGCAAGGCCAGGAAGCGTTTGGGGCAGGTGCCAGGAACCGGGTAGCTGTCCCCACTAAGCAACCCCTGTGAACTCCCCAAATTGGGCCCAGCAGGGGTCTCCCCCGCCCCAGCCCTGTCAGAAGTGTTTGCACTAGATGGATGGATCTCTTAGCCTGGGGAAGTGTGAAATGTGAAACAGAATGAGCAGAATGCAAGAAACATGTTGCTAAGAGCCACCGAGTGAAACAAAATCTGGAGGCCCCGGTACTGGTGTTGGCACCAGCGGCCCTGATCCTTCCACCCACAGATGGAGGAGGGGTATGCGGCGAGGTGACAGAGCCCCCAGGCTCACCGGCAAGCTCAGAGGGCCACCGCGGCCCCTTGCCACAGCCCTTCCTGCACTTCTGGAAAGGAGGCCCTGGGTTGCTGGCATCAGCCTCCACCTGGCACCTTGCAGAAGTCCGACCTTAGAGAAAGCCAAGACACAAGCACCAGAGGAGGGCTTGGGGGACCCCAAAGAACCATGATGCCCAGTTTCCTCCCAAATCACTGGGCCCCTCAGAGACCGCAGCTTCGGCTTCTGCATCAGACCCCTGCTGTGGGCCAGGTGCCAGGTGCCCACACACCAGATCTCTCACTACCTGCTGCATCTGTGCGGGACCCACATGAGCACCTAAATATGTGGGTCTGATGCTCTGGGGTTACCCGGACCAGTAGGGGGCAGTACTGATGGGCACGTGTGTACCTGCCCTGTTCCCCAGGGGGTGCCGCTGAGAGCTGTAGCTCATACAACTCAGCAGTTCCCATGGGATCCAGAAGGCACCCCTGCGCAGGCAGTCCCTCTTGCCCCACCCCTACTTGCTGGGCTCTGGTCCCTAGGGAGCTACCTGTGTCCTCGGGCCCTGGCCTGGGGCTCACATCCAGACAAAACCAGGCTGAGATGCTCCATACATCCAACCCCCATCCCCCACCCCCCACCCCCACCACCCTGAGATTGAACCCTAGGGCTTATTTCGGTCCCTGCCTACCCTGAATATCCGGCAAGGGGCCATGCCCCACGCAAGTATTTTGGGAGTTCATTGGTTAGCAGATTTTTTTCTCAGATGCTTTTGTTGATCTGTTTATCACTTCTGGGGCCGAGGATTTTGCTCACATGTGCATGGGTCCTGCCTTCCCTACAGGACTGAAGTCTAGGAGGGACGGTAGTCTCTGAATCTCCCCGAACCCCCCACAATGACCAAGACCTGACCCCATGATGCAGAGCTCCGTGGACCCCAGGGGGTGACCAGGACCTGTCCCCACTGCACAGGGGGATGGAGCCACTAACACCCTGGGCTGGGGAGGGAAGTTTTCTCGGAAGTGTTCAGGATGCGGAGGAGCAGGGAGAGAAGCGCGCAGAGGAGGTGACAGGAACAAGGCAGCCTGCCTCACCTTCTGGCCCCCGTTGAGAATTTGAGGACCACCCCTCCAGGTTCTTGAGCTGAGTTGAGGGAGCTGCTCACCCCTGCCTCCAAACGCACCTGAACTAAAACACCCAATTAAATTTAGACCTCATCTGAGGGCAATGAGGTCTTTAGATATTTTTAAGCTGGGGTTAGGGGTACTCACTGGGTTTGCAATTTAGAGACCTCATTCTTCAGCTGTGTTGAAAATGCTTTCAAAGAAGTGAAGGGGCTCCGGCCACAGCCTGGAAGGAGTGGAGGGGGGTGCGGGGGACCTGGAATCCCCCGGAGGACTGAGGAAGCCGAGTCCTGAGGGAAGGGAGGTGGCTAGGATCCCCAGGCTCTGGCTTTGCCCCAGGGTGGATGGTGGAGCCCATCTCTGGGCTGGAAGGGGGGTTTCAGGAGGAGAGGGGAAGGGTCAGCTGCCGGTTGATTTCATCAGAGCCCTTTCTCCTAACGGCAGGCCCAGAAGAGCAGAGAGCAGGGATGGGGGCGAAGGTGGGGAAGTGGCGGAGGGGAGAGGTGAGGAGAGAACCACGGCGGGGGGGGGGGGGGCTGTGCGGTGGCGGGTTGGTTGTCTAGAGGCCTCGGCCAGAGGGCTGGAGGAGGCTCCTTGGCTGGCGGTGCTGTGTCAGAGCCTAGCAAGTGATGGGCAACAGGTGAAAGGAAACCATCCTGGGCAGGACCTTGGTTTGGTTATTTAACTACCTCCCACTCTTAAATTCAGTTCTCCCACCTGTAAAATGCCTTTGAATTTGAGCGTTAGTGACTTTTATCTTATGTGCTTACAGCATGGAAGGCATCAAACTCCAATTACTAATCTGGGGTTTGCAAACCTGGACGCCTTAGGGCCATGCAGGTGACATACATGAGAGACGGGGCCAGGGACAAGAAAGATGGTGTGGCCCCTCTGAGACAATTACAGATGCCCTCAGCCGCAGGGCCTGGGAGACTGTAGGGAGCAGTGGGGACTGGGGCAGTCCAGACAGTTCACGCCCCATTGAAACACTCACTTAAACTATGAACCCAGTGCTGGTACACCTTCTGGGGTTTTTCCAAAAGAAGTCTGGAAATCTAAACTTAAAAACAAAACATAAAAATAAGACAATTCCCAACAGGCCACAGACAAAAATCTATGGAGGGCTGGATTGTGCCTACACGCCATGGATTTGTAACCTGTGCTTTTAGTGGAGAACTCCTAGCAATCTGAGCTCTCCAGCTGGCCCCAGGGATTCAGACCCTTGGAAGCTGGAGCCCAGTGGATTTGCTGTCTGAGGACAGAGAGAAACGGGAACCCAGAGGGGCTTCTCTGGGAACTAACAAAGAAAGATTTCCGAGGCCAGATCTCAAAATGTTAATCAGATTCAGAGACATAAAACATGACAATTTAATGGTGTTTGGTAGAAACTGAAAATTCCTTAAAGTTCTAACTATCCTACACTGAATTCTAATACTTTTTTAATTATTAGATATAAAATGCTTATAATTTTAGGGGGAAATTAGACTTGGTAATTTATATTTCTTGTTTATACAGTACAATTTGCTGATGAAAAAATGTGCTAAACTTATTGATTCATGACCATAATTGTTTAATTATTTATCATTGCAGAATGGTATTAGCATTGCTAATAATGCAGATGTGCACAAAGGCTGAGGAGTCAGATGCAGCTTTTGTTTGGGGCGTGAGGGGTTTGAGGAAGGTTGCTCCAGGCTGGAGGGCAAACTGCCTGGGACGTGAGATCCCCGGGCCACACATGTCTCCATGAGAATGACCACAAAAGGCTTCTCCATCTTGCAGCAATAGAACTGCAGGGCCACAGACTGGTCCTGCCACTCCAAATTCAGAGCTTGGGTTTGGGAACTGATTCTCAGCTCCTGGGAGAGTCCCTCATTCTACCCACAGCCTATGTGGTCCTCATCCACACACCTTGCATGGCCCAGCTGACCTCCATGTGGTCCAAGAGAACTCAATGATGGCCAGGATCACAGACCCTGGAAGGGGTCAACAGGCATCGCCCCAAATTGGTCATTGGCTATACATCCATGTTCTTCACCATCACCTAAATCTAGAAGGGGGAAACTCCAAAAGAAAGTCACAAGCTCTCAACCCGAGACCTACTTTCAGAACTAGTAGATTGTCTGAATCAATCTGCTCACTTTACAGACAAGGAAACTGAGTCTTAAAGATACAGATGCTCTGAATAATTGTCTCTGGTAGCCTTCTGGAGAGCCAAGTGGAGATACCACAGGGGTGTGGAACGAGTCTGAAGCTCAGAGCAGAGGACTGGCCTGGACTGACATTAGGGAGTTGCAGCACATATGTGCTGGGGTAGATTGCTTGGATTATTGGTCCCAATTCCTCACTCTCCCATGATGGAATCATCCATTCACATCCCTGATACAGCTCACAGACAGTGGGTCAACCATGCTTCCTGGCACCCTGACCAGGATGGTAGCAGATACAATGACAACAGTAGCTTGAGGGGCACCCAGGTGGCTCAGTCGGTTAAGCGTCTGCCTTCAGTTCAGGTCATGATCCCCAGGTCCTGGGATCAAGCCCCGCATTGGGCTCCCTGCTCAGCGGGGAGCCTGCTTCTCTCTCTCCCTCTGCCCCTTTCCCTGCTTGTGCTCTTTCTCTCTCTCTGAAATGAATAAATAAAATCTTAAAAAAAACAAAAACAAAAAAATGACAACAGTAGCTTGAAGTGTTTGCCTGCTTGAGCTTCGGCTCTTGCCATGAGATCACATCTATGTGGTGGGGCTGCAGAACGAGGTACATGATGCAGAGCTACCCGGGTCAAGCTCGGGGACACAGCTGAGATAATGCACGCTCACTGCTGCCCGATGCCGGGTGGCCCCGGGTTCACTGCCCCACAGTAGCTAACTGACATGGTGAGTGTTCGAGCTACAGGAGGAGGTAGGATCACCCAGAGAGAGAGAGGGATGGAGAAGGCGGCCAAGGAATAAACATGACAAACTTGGCATTGAGAGTAGACAGATCGGAGCTGTCCAAGAACCACTAGGCTGAAAGACAGAAGGAAAACATGACTGTGGGTCCTGGAGGCCAAGAGAGTCATGTATGTCAAACAGGAAGCATGCGTCCTGCCTGTGGCCAAGAGGTGGGCTAAGCTGAGGGCAGAGAAGCTTGCACATCGAGCCCAGGAGTGGTGGCCGCAGGACACGCGGGCAGTCCAGTGATAAAGGCAGGACTACAGGAGCCCAATAATGGGCAACCAGTGATAAGACAGTAGGTCCAGGGGCTCACACACCCAACAGCAGAGGACGGGCGAAGCATGTGGGAACATGGAGAGGGCCAAGTCAGTTGGCCCGGCAGCAGGTGGGCGGGGCAGACATGATAACCCCTTGTTGCAGAAGAGTAACTGAAGGACAAAGGGAACAAAGGTGAGCTGTAGACGGGACGCAGGGGGGAGGGGCGGGCAGTCCCACGGAGCAAGGAGGCTCATGGCCCTGGGAGTCCTGGCCCCTCCGCAGGCACGCCCAGTCTGGGGAGTGCAGACTGCCCCCTGGGAAGGAGGTTCTGCTCCTGCAGCCTTCTGATGCCTCTGGGAAGTGGGTGGGGGGTCATCTCACCCCCTGTCTGGCCACAGGCTCCTCAAGCACAGGACCGGCCATGCCTCCTCCTGTGAGTTGGGCCCATGGATGGAAGGAAGCCTGGCCATCTTAGCCTCCATTTGGACCTGGATTTAAAATTCCTAAACCATCTGAGAACCGAGCTGTGGCCACAGAAGCCACTGCCATGGAGAATGGATTTGTCTGAGGTCCCCCAAGCCTGCAACTTTCCTGGTTCCAACAGAAAAACGCTTCATTTGGTCTGAATCCCCCTCTCAAGGTGTGTGAGAAATTCATGGGTCAGAATGACTTGTTGAAAAGAACATACCTGGCGTACTGAATTTTTGTTGCGTTTGTTTGGGGGATGTAGAAGGTTCTGTTGGGTCTGCTTAGAAAAGATGAAAGCCTCTCTTGTCCCTTCCCCACCTTGAAGAGGCAACTCTGGGCATTTCAAGTTCATGAGCAACCCCAGCCCCTGCAGCTGCAGGGTTTCAAACTCACGAAGGGGACGGCTGAGGCCCAGAGGGCACACAGGGGCGGTGGCGCCTTGCTGGGGGATGTGAACGCACAGACATGGTGCTCCAGCCCACCGCAGGGACGGAAGCTTGGCTTCCCCAGCCTGAGTTAGGGACCGCATCCAGCTGAGTGGCCACAGGAACAATGTAAATGCCCTGGGTCTACAGTCCTTGGTTTCCCAGCACTTTCCAGCCCTGAACTTGTGCCTGGTCTAACCTCAGTAATGAAGATGCAGTCTCCCTGCCATCTGGAGTCCAGAGACTCTGCTCCATTTGGGGAGAGTAAAGAAAGGTGGCGGTCTCTCTCCTCCAGAACTCACTGAGCAAATCTGTGCCTGCCACCTGTCTCCCGGTGTGGGGCCCCAAGAGTGGCAGGCAGGCGGGGGGTGAGCAGCGGCATGCCCAGCCCCGTGGGTGCCCCATTCTCATGCCAGGAACCCCTCTCCTCAGTCCCCACTGTCCCCCTCAACCTCTCAGGCCGGTTCCCGCCCTCTCGGGGCTGCAACCCCCCATCTCTGGAGCATTTCTTGGGCCCCAGCTTCCCCGGAAGCAATGTGCAGTTCCTGACCTTGGCATTTCCAACAGCTTCTCAGCTTAGTTTTGGCCAAAATTTTCATTCTCCTCAACAAAATGTACTTGTCTCTGAAACCATGAGCTTCATATTCCCAGAGCATGCCCCCTTGTTTTCTCTGAGGCCACAGCCATGAGTGCTGGGGCTCAAACCTGGCTCTGGGAGCACACACCCCAGCTTTGCCACTTACTAACACATGTGGCCTTGGCCATTCACCCGCCCTCCCTGGGCCTCAGTTTTCTCATCTGTGAAATGGGAATGGTAATTTCCATCACGTACAGTGTTGTGAGGGTCTGATGGGCTGAGATGGGTAGGGTGCCCAGGGCAGAGGGCAGAGGGGGGGAACTCCTATGAAACAGTGGGTGCCCCTGGGAGGAAAGCACACCCGAGGGCAGGACCAGCCCCATGATGAGGCCTGCGATGCGACCCCAGATAAGCCCTCCTCCCTGGACCTCTGTTTTCCTCTGTGAAGAAGCAAGTCAGACATGATGATTCCTAGAGGCCCTTCCGATTTGCAGTAGTAAGTGTGGCCAGGCATATTTCATTCTAGACTGTCGATGCACGGCCCACCGCACCCCCCAGTGCCTGTGCTTCGTCCCACCAGCACCTGCAACTCTGGGCTGGGGGCATGCTGGCCTGTGGAGAATCATCTGGGCAGACCTGTCCCCAGCTGCCCCCAGTGAGCTGCTCCGGGACACCCCTTCCCCTCCCTCCCTGTGCTAACTCCCAAATAAGCCACTTACACTCACATCCCTCCTCAGACAAGAGAGCATTTCACACTCCCTCATCTGCCCATGCCCGCCACACCCCTGTGAGGCAGGTGCTAGAACCAGGCCAGACTCTGTACCAAAGCAGCCCCCCATCCCCAGGCCAACAGCGGCGCGGGCAGCGGCCACACATGCACCCAGGCTGGAGTCCCAGCTCATTCAGCTCATGGTGAGGGATTTGCCTCCAGAACCCCTCTCTCTGAGTGGGGGCCCCAGACCCCAGTCCCCCATAAGATCCAGGAAGGGTTTCCATAGGGTTGTCTGTGGCCATGGCTCACAGCAGGTGTGCACAGAAGGGTGTTAGGATCCATCCATCAGTGTTAGGATTTGCCATGTAGAGCCTAGAGGACAAACCCCACGTCACTGCCCAGTTCAGGGACACTGGGTTGCTGTACCACCCTGTGTGGTGCATGTTCCCAGGGATGAGCATCGACTGGATTTGACCTATGCCGATGAACCCTGTGGCTCAGGGGCACATGTTCCTCCTCTCCAAGCCTACAATTCTTCTTCAGCCAAGGGGGCTCCCTTGTGCATTGATGTCCAGCGTGCAAGGAGACAGGAGGAGCTGGGGGTCAAGCCTCAGGAGGGCCGCCTCAGCGGAGCAGAAGGTACAGGGCTAGAGAGGAGAATAGTGACAGGCAGGATGGGGACAAAGGGAAGCGTCTTAGGGGCCACTGCACTCCCCGTTCAGAGGGCTGGACCCTGCGCCATCGGCCCAACTCGGCTGTGCTCGGGGACCAGCCCGGGCTGCAGGGGCCTCTCTGGCCCTGGACACCTGCTCCAGCCTAGCCTGAACCGGGCAGCCCAGTAGGCCAGAGGCAGGGGATGAACCAAAGTCACTCACTCACTGCTACGCCTTCCAGACCCCGACCACGCTGTGCTGGCCCATGCAGCCTCCCCAACCTCGGCAAAGGAGTGGAGGGTATAAGATCCCCTGTGGCCAGGGAGAACAGGGTCGTGGTGTGGACCACAGAGGACACAGCCCGGAGAGGGAGTTGGGGCACGAGCACCGTCGAGACTGCTCCTGACCCCCTAGCCTGTCCCCATGGCCGGACAGGTGAGCAGGCAGCTAGAAGGTGGGCTGCAGGATTGGGGACGTGGGCGAGCCTGGGACACGAAGACGGGACGGGAGGAGGGGACATCATGGGGAGCAGTGCACGAGGGGGAGTTCGCTGAGCTGAGAGGGAGAGAGGAGGCTGAGGCCTGACTGCAGCCACAGGCGGCCAGAGTGACGGTGAGGGGCGCTGGCCGTGGCTGAGGCGGAGAGGTCAGGAGGGGCCGGCCATGGGCAGGCTGGACAAGGAGCTGGGGGGATGGCGCTAAAGGGCTGAAGGCAGGAGGGTGACAAGATCAGATCAGGGAGCAGACCAGGGGGACATGAAGCAGTTAGGAGGCCACATCGCTGGGCATCTGGAGAGAGCAGCAGGGTCGGCATGGAGCAAGGATGCAGACGGGGCAGCCTCTGTGCACACAGACACGGGGTCAGGTGTGTGCAGGCGGTGAGCACACAGCCACCCACTAGGACCAGGCTGTGGCCAGTGGCACCAGCCCCTGCCCAGACCCCAGACATGACGCCCGCCTGGTCCAAGGCCCGGGCTGCCTCTGTTCCAGGGGCAAGAGGCCTGGAGAGTGGGTGGGTGTGGCGTGGGGAGCACAGGAGAGAGCTGGGGTCCCTAGCTGCCTTGGAAGGCAGAGGCTGAGGTCACCCCGGGCTCCCCGCCCTGCACCATGGGGTCCCCTGCTTCTGGTGCTGGCAAAGCAGAGCCCCTGCCTAGCTCCTCTCACCCAGTCCTGTACGGCCTGGCTGCTCGGCCCCTCAAGCGTTGCTTTCCAGGAGAACCAGCCTGGCTGTGGGGACCACCAGCTGAGTCATTCACACATTTCCAGAATATTTGTTGAGCACCTGCTACGTGGCAGGCACAGAGCCACCTGATCCTATAGCAGGAGCCTTTTGTGTACTCTATTGAGAAAGCCAGTTTGGGAGAGCAATGCCCCATTTTCCAGAGAAGGCACTGAGAGAAGGCCCAGGAAGAGTAGATACCTTGCCTTGGGTCCCATGGGGTAGGCAGCTCTCTGCAAGCCCCAGGCCTCGGGCCCAGGCAGGGGTAGGCATCCTCAGTGGAACTCACCTCCCACCGGGGTCCCGGGGGAAAGCAGGGCCAGACCGGCAGCCCTCAACAGAACCCAGAAACCACAGGGAGCTGGTCCAGCCAGGCTGCGTCCTTGCCCCCAGGAGGCACTGGAATTCAATGGCCACCAGTGCTCAGCCATCCCCAGGACTCTGGTGAACACCCCTCCCCTCCAAGGTTAACAGGATAAAGGCTGGGTAAAGAAACTACTCATTTCCCAGCTCGCAAAGAAGCAATTATGCGACTTTCTAACATGGTTTCAAATATATTTTGCAAACTAGGACTCAGACAAATATTAATGGCAGCAAATTACAGTACTTAGCAGAATTATCACCTAGCAAAGAGGCGCTTTTAATCTATAAAAAATATCAACAAAAGATGTAAATATGAACCCCTCAATGGGTGGTGTATCTTGAAGAAAATATACATCTAATCTCACAGTGTGCTACCTCTAATACCTGGGGAGAAGGTTAACAATTCTGAGACGTTCCCTACGGCTAGAGAATATATTTTGATGTAGATTTGTGGATATCAGAGACTTTAAATCTATTGTATAATCACAGGGCAGGAGGGAGGAGCCCGGCCACCCATTTCTCCGGGATAGGAAGGCGGGCCCTGAGGGCTGTTTTAAATAGCTGTTTCCCTTCCTGAAGCTCCTGTCTCCTGGGGCTCCACCGGGCACCCAGGCCTCCTCCAGGGGAGACGGAGCTGGCTGAGTCCTGGTTACCTCCTCTTGAAGACGGGGAGACTGAGGGGAGCCCCTGATAACAGGGGAAGGGAGGCTGGGAGCAAGGCAAACTCTCAGCCTCATGGTGTTGGTTGGGGCAACCAGGAAATAAGTGAGCCAAGCAGGTGAACTTCCCTGTAGTAGGACGTGTGTGTGTGTGTGTGTGTGTGTGTGTGTGTGTGTGCGCGCGCGCGCGTGCGTACAAGAGAGCAGGGACTCCCTACAACACCATCATAGGACACATGCATGGGGCCCCCACAGCCCACCCACTCACTCCCCAGGGGCCATACTTAGCAGTGGGGTCCTAACAGCCCTCCTGGGGCTTCTCTCTTCCTCTCTAGGGCTAGGACAGGCCAGGGGCAAAGAGCCAGAGAACCCCAACCAGTGGCTACAGCTCCAACTGGAAGAGTGGCCCTCAGAGCCTGTGAGGGAACAGAGGTGAGCTCCGTGGACAGGGGCTTCCTTCCCGCCAGTCCACCGTGCTCTCCCTTGGACTCGGGGCCTCAGGCAAGGAGAAGCAAGCCCTGGAGCCGGGGGAGCTCCACCGTTCCCAGGGCAGGACCCCGCCAGTCCCATGGGCTCTAACCCGGGGCGCAGCTGTGGCCATCGGGGACCAGTGAGGATGGCTGTCCCACCTGGGTTTCACTGTCTCCTAAGCTTGTCCTCATGCAGCTCTTCACGTTCTACCCCACACATCCCTAGAAGTGACATTTAACTGGACTTGAATTTTGATGATTGCTGTGGACTGAACCTTTGTCCCCCCCAAGTCCCTACATTGAAGCTTAAGCCCCAGTGTGGTGGTGTTTGGAGGTGGGGCCTTTGGGAGGTGATTAGGTCACAAAGGTGGAATCTCTCTCTCATCCCCGTGTGGGTCCATCCGCAGACCAGAAAGTGGGTGGTCACCAGACTCCGAATCTGCAGGCACCTCAATCTTGGACTTCGGCCTCCAGAACTGTGAGAAGTACATGTTGTGTTGTTTAAACCACCCCCCACCCTGGTCTATGGTAATTGCTATGGCAGCCTGAGCAGACTAAGGCAATGATTCAAATAGATAAGAAAAAAGGTACATTGGAGATTGGGTTCCTCTTCATACATCACCAAGACCTCTCGCCCCTTTATTCATTACTTCTGCCTGTTCTTGTGCCCTGGACACCTCCCCTCCTTCTACACACACACCTTCACAGGTAACACCCTTGGGTCTCCACTGACAGCCCTTCCTCATGGAGTCTTCCTCTGTTACCAGCCCCTACCGGTCCCCACCCCCACTATTTATTCACGTTTTCTGAGGCCACTCTTCTCTTGCATTCATCACATAAATATTACATTTAACTGTGTGGTTCTTAAAAATTCATGTCTGGATCCCCCGAGACAGCAATGCCCTAGGAGGGCAGGGCCCCAGGCTTCTGTGTGGTTGGTTTTGTTATTCCATTCTGGCTCACTGGTGTCTCCCCAGAGCCTGATACCCATAGTTTTTGATGAGTGAGTGAATTTGGATACACCCCATGGGGGCCAGCTCTCTCCTCCTCCTCCTGGTTGGTGACAGCATTCCCTGAGGGAACGCCCACTCTCGGGCTTTCCTGTGGAAGCCATGCCCAGAAGCTCGCCTGGAGACCCGTGTCTCCATCCTTCCCACCATCCTCCTTGTGCTCTGCCCACAGGTGGAGAGAACTTTCCAGCAAAGCCCTTGTCCGTACACACCTGGGACCTCACCCTGCCCGGTGCTGCCCACAAGCCACCAGCCGGGCATCACATCCTCTCCCACCCGTGTTCCCTTCATGGCACCTGGGGTCCAAGTCACTTCCGGGGTTCCCACTCCTTGTCTGCCAAGGGGTTTGGGGTGTTTGTAATTCCCCTGAGGCTAGCTCATAAAACCACACCATCAGGAGAGGTGCTTAACAAATCATGACTGTTGATTATTTCTCAAAAAGAGAGGTTCTTCTTTATAGTGAGTTGGTTCTGTAACCCATAAACTGCATCTGGCTCGGTTAGTTCTCTGGGTCACCACCGTGTGTCATCTTCGGGAACCTTTATGAATGACTTCACTACTTTCAGAGCTCAGTCCACAGGACGTGCAGCCCTGAGGGAGGGAGGCCCTCCAGTCCACCGAGGGGACACGGTGAGGGCACTATTCCTCTGGGTTCCGGGGAAGACTGTGACCTGGGAGCTCAGCAGGAAATTTCTGGCACTTGTATGAAAACTGGGCCTTTTTACCTGCCATTTGGAGTTGCAGCTGCGTCACAAACGCTTTTTGTTAGGACCGCGATCCATTGCGCACTGAATAGGGCTCAGTTCCTGACTCCGTGGGACCTTAGGCAAGTCACTTAACCTCTCAGGCATAAACGGCGCGTGACAGACCTGTCCCCACCTCTCTCACTGGCTATTTCCCGAATTAATTGGATAATGCTCACAGAGTGCTTTGAGCTTCCCAGAAAGAGGGGCACCTGAAACACAGGACAATTATTCTAATTATAACTGCCTCGGACCTGCGTACACAGTTTTGCCTTTTAATGTTATCCCTGCACGTAATGGTAGAAGAGTCAAGGCCAATTTTCCCAAAGGGGATGATTTTAAGAAGCTCCATTTTCAAAGAAGAGCAGAGCTTATAAAATAGAAGCACACTTACTCCGGCTGGTGCTTTATAGACAGTGCCTCCAGGGCGTCCCCACGGGGAGCCCTGAGGTCCTCACCCGTGGCGGGCAGGAACAGCCAGGCAGGGAGATGCCTTCCTTCCCCAGGGACACTGGCCGCAGGAAGGGCTGTGGGATGAAGGTGGCCACCTGGTATTCCGGTCTCTGAGAGGAGGTGGTGTGGGGCTCCCCCAGGCATGCCGCCGGGAAGCCTGCTATGGGCATCAGCTCGGTCAGACTAGCCGTGCCCCCCCTGTCTCTTGCATGGCTAAGCCTGAGCAGGCTCGTGTGCTCTGCTCCTTCAGCTTGTGGTTAGTTCGGGGTGGACCAGTGCCACCATGGTGGGCTCTGGCCCTGGACTGCCATGTGGCTCGGGCAGGCAGCCACACTGGAACAGGATTTGAACACGACCTACCGATTCCTGATCTCAAGCTCTTGCCACCCTCTCTACTGCCTCCTCCCTGTCACCTGCCACCCTGAGGTGCCCAGGATAGACCCCGAGGCAGCAGGCTGCCTGGACCCCAACTGGTGACACCCCATCACCCCCACCCCGGGACCAGGCAGGTCCTTTCCAAGTCCTGGCTCTTCCTGGAACCAGCTGGGAGGGACCTACCTTGTGTGGGCTTCCCCAGCTGTAAGACGGGAATCATAATACCGCAGCAGAACTTTTCTGAAGATTAAATAAAAGAACACCAAGTACTTTGTCAACACTGAAGACCGGTAGGAGCATGAGCTCTTGGTCTTCATGCTTCCTCACTCCCCTGACAGGCTGCAGTGTCCCTTTTGGGAAGCCAGTAGATGGATGTTGCTGGCAAATGTCCCCAAATTCCCTGGAACTGAGCAGGACTCCATGACGGGGTGTTGCCCGGGGTGGCTACTTGTCTGGGCTCATCTCCTTCTCACTGGGTCAGGTCCCGGGTCTTCAGGGGGTCTGCCGCTGGAACGGCAAGGGAGAGGGTCTCAGGACAGGAATCTGGCCAACGGGGCTAGTCCTGACCGAAATGGAGATTGTGGTGTGATCCATGAAACCAGGGGCTGTACCTGAGGCTCAGGTAGGTCCCCAAGTCAGCATGTCCAGCTGGGGAGACCAGCTCTCACAGCCCTGCACAGACCGGGGTTTATTATTATTATTATTTATTAAGATTGATTTAATCTTCACAAAAGTTCTGCTCATCACATCTCCGATTACCGTGGCTAAGGCCCATCCTGCCCAAAGGTCTGAAAGAAGGGCATTTAGCTCAAGCTGGAGAGTTTGAGGAACCAAGAAAGCATCCATCAAACTCCTGGCCAATGTGTGCTGGGGGCCAAGCCGCATGCTCGGCTCTAGGAGGACTAAGGGAGGTCATGGAGAGAGGGAAACTAGGAGAACATCCTCACCTGGCTCAGGGCCAAGAGGGGCGGAGACGACCAAGGGCTGGTGGGCAGCAGGAGGGCAGGAGTGAACGCCTGGAAGAAGGAAGGACCACTTAGACACAGAGAAGCCAGCTCGTGTCAGCACGGGAGTGCAGGTGACGGGTCCCAGGTGCACCGTGTGGCAGCATGGGAGGGCCACTTTAGCACTCCTGAGACCACGGGCAAGCCACTAAAGCTTTCTGTGCGCTGTCACTTCCTTAGCGATAAAACGGCGTCAGAGGACTGTGGGGAGGAAGCATATCGTCATTATGCTGGGTTTTATGACTGGCAACTAGTACCTAATGAATGCTAAGTGCACAGTGCTGAGTACTTTATATGAATTATCCGAGTTTCACTCCCCCCCACCACCCCACCCCCTGATCTCATCAGACAGGTACTGTTCCCGTTGCAGAGAAGGGCAATCAAAATGGAGAGCAATGGTGTAATTTGACCAAGGCAAGTTAGTGTTGGGGCCTGGATTTGAACCGTAAGCCTTTGCCCTTAAGCAGGCTCCTAACCCAGAGCCCACTCACAGCCAGGCTGACCTGTAAAGCAGAAACAGAATGCCAGGGGTGCCCGGGGGGCTCAGTCGGTTGAGCGTCTGACTCTTGATTACGGCGCAGGTCATGATCTCAGGGTCGTGGGATCAAGCCCCGTGTCAGGCTCTGCACTGGGCATGGAGCCTACTTGAGATTCTCTCTCTTCCTCTGCCCCAAACCCCCGACCCCCACACTCGAAGTGCATGTACTCCCTCCCTCTCTCTAAAAAAAAAAGAGAGAGAAAGAAAAACAGAAAGAGAATGCCAGCCACACAGGCAATGTTAGTTCTCCAGTAGCCACATAAAGAATCGGGTGAAATTAATTTTAATAATGCGCCCCATAAGTCCAAAAGATTATTAAACATGTAATCAACGTAAAAAAAAATACTGAGATATTTTACATTCTGTTTCTCGTACTACATCCTCAAAAGCTGGTGTGAGCTCACACCAACAGTGCACCCCATTGCGGACGAGCCGCATTTCTAGGTCTCAGTAGCCACAAGGGACTTTTGGTGGATGGTACACAGGTGTACGTTACCTTCCAAACCAGGACATTCAAAGATGAAAGGAGGTGTCATTAATAATTACGAGGGGACGACAGGCATAAAGCAGGACTGTCCAGGGAAACCGGTCCTGGCAGACGCTTGGGACACTCAGGTCCCCTTGGCCTATGCTCACACCCCGCCCCCACCACCACCAGAGGCCTCCTGGGTCAGCCTCCTGCCCGCCCCGTCTCTTGCCCCTTGCTCTGCCTTAGTAGTCTTTGCAAGGAGCTGTGTCTTTTTGAGTCTGCTCTAGGTGATAAGTGTCTGCCCTTATCCTTACTACTTTCTTTCTCATTTGCTCTTTTTCCAGTCTCTACAGTTGAACACTAAGCTCATTGGTTGTCGACCCTTCTTGCTTCCTGATAAATGTATCTAAAAGGCATAAATTTCCCTCTGTGTATTTAATGGCTTTCTCTGTGACCCACACCTTGTGACACGTAGCATCTTCAGGATCCTTCCATTCCAGGTTTTCCTAATTTATTATTTCTGTTTCGAATGTTATTTAGCTTCCAAACGCACAGGAATTCGCAGCTATCCTTTTGTTTTTCACATCTAGTATTACTCCACTGTGGCCGGAGGACTCAGTAGGTATCTCTTACCTGTCCTTTGGAACATATGGAGATGTCTCTTATGGCTCATCACATGGTTTATTTCTATAAATGTCCTGTCTCTGAGCAGGTCCCTTCTCCTAAGAAGCTGTTTGGTGACAGGTAGAGCTCCATGAAAGCACCTGTTAATTCACGGCACCCCTGTCCAAACCGGTCCTCAGCTCCCCGGCCAGGCTTGATGAGCCCCCCAGAGTCTGGGCTTGCCCTCACAGCCTCCCCATGGCCAAGATCCTCCAGCTCCAGGCGCTCGGGGATGAGGGTTCCCTGCTCTCCACCTCCGTGTGTCACAGGCATCCTCAGAGACCCAGCCAGTGGCGATCACAGTCCTGGGGCTGCCTCAAAGAAACATCAGCCCCGGAAGTAGCCACAGAAGGAGCCCCATTCAACCAACCGCTGGGACAGGGAGAGTGATCTGCTATGCATTCAGGAGCCATCAGTGGAGAAAAACAACAGTCCTGATGATAATGGCAGCTCATTCTTACTGAGCACTTCACTTACTCACTGCCAGACAAGGGGCTGAGAGCTTACATGACTCTATTACCTCGTGTAATGCTAACAACCCCAACAGTACCCGAACCCACATTACGGCTGAGAAAACAGGGGCTCCCAAGGAGCCCAAGGTCCCGGCTACAAAGCTGAAGCTCTAGGCTATCCTGTTGAGTGAACATGAGAACAAGAATTGATCCATTTCTCAGAAAAGAAAATCAGAATAGGAAGGCAAAAGCCCTCGGTCCCAAAGTGGGGCCTCAGGAGAAAGTGGTCATCCAGGGCCTGTTTCCAGCCTCTAAGAAAACACCCGGACAGAATCTGAATAGCCCCAGCTGCACCTCCAGAGACAAGGAGCCCAGGTAGATCGCAGCCCTAGAAAGAAGTCGGATCCATTTTTATGTGTCAAGGTGAAGCCAAAATCCCCTCGAACACCTTGGAGTGACCCCTTGCAGTCTTGTGGGGTAGGGCTTGGGAGGGGGACGGGTGGGGACGGACAATCGCCATTTGCTTCTGGACCCATCTCCCTCTGTCAGGTGCCGAAAGAAGCCCAGAGAATATGGAAAGTTTACCAACAGACAGGCAGACCCTGACTCCAGCCTCACAACCACAACCCAGATAAAGCCAAATGTAAACTCCTCCATGGTCCAGACACCTCGTTCCGATTTCCTTTCCACGGCAGCGCCAAGCCCGCCAAAGGTCATGTACAAGATAGAATTTGACACAATAAGACTCCACTCCCATGTTAATGACCCTCAGATCGGGCCTGCAGAAGTGAAATAATAAATTTAGGAAAACAAGCAGAATGACCCGTCTGGTTGGTTGGTTTTTCTAGATACCATCTACATATTTTAGAAACGTACAACCTTCTAATAGAAATGAATAAACTACTCAACCATAAAGTTGCTATAGAAGATATGCTTGTTCTGATTCGAAAGGGCATCTGCTATCTGCAATATTGATAATACTTTTCAAATTTCATCTGCTTTTGTTTGCATTCTGTGTCGTCTGTTTAAACACAGTGGGAATAATAATGAATCCCTGCATTATCTCTACTTTTTCAAGGCCGAACATATAACTTTATCACAAAAATAATTAAAATTCTTTGGCACTCTTGTATCTTTTCCATTAAACGTTATCAACCAGTGACAATAAACTAACATGAGCCCAAGGCTGGCCATGGGCCGCCTTTACAAAGAATGCATTTGTCCCCGGGCGAGAGACATGAATTTTCAGTTTACAGGGTCAGACGATCCTGAAGTTTTTTACAGTAGGAGACCACAAATCTATACCTCCTGTCCCCTAACGGGGGCTAGCGGCGGGCACAGGGCACCCCATAAATTCTCAGACAAGAATACACTTTAATAGGCAAAAAACCTTGGCAGCTTAATAATTCTGAGTTGCAAATTTAAATATTTTACATATCATTAGACATTAAAAGCAAAGATTTATGCTGCTCGTCTCCGCGGAGTGAGGACCCCGTCGACTTCACACACAGCCATGAATCTGCTTGAGGTTCATTAGCTGAGCGTCTTCAGCTAAGGAAGCCCGTCGAGTGGAGGCGGCCTCTAAATCACGGCTTTTATTTTCCCGCCATCAGGTGGCACTTGAGGAGGCCCCTCCCCTGAGCAAGGCCCCGAGAGGGCGCCCTGACCTGCAGCGGGCAGGAACCATGGGGCCGGGCCCCCACCCACCCACTCCACCAGGATGAGCAGACCGGGGCAGCCCAAGGCCCCTCTGTTTTCAACCCCCCTTCCCCCAGCACCTACTCTGCACCCAGAGTCCCCAGGGGACTCCCCTGCTGGGACGCACTGTGCCAGGGCGCCAGGGGGAGGGGGGGTGCCGCTGGGTACGTCTTAGTGGCCTGTTCACACACATAACTGGGCCCGGGCTGATTGGCTGATGCTGGGGGGGGGGGGGGCGGGGCAGGGGAGGGAGTCGGGAGAGAGGGAACTTCCCACAGTGCCCACACTTTTATCCTTCAAGCTGCTCCTCAGAAACCCCAGGCAGCACCCCTCAGCTGCCCGTGCAGCAGCCCCAGTGCCTCAGCCCATCCCCTCTGTGCAGTCCTCACTCGGGGTGCTCTCCCCACCAGCCCAGAGGCGCCCGGGGAACCTCCCCAGCATGCCCACATCTACCCTTCCTGCACCTCTCGTCCCCCCAACAGAGGCCTCTTGCCGGCAGCTGGGCAGGGCCAGTTACTAACTCCGTCCTCTGCTCTCCGTGGTTCTGATGCTCCGACCCCTCCCAGGGCTAGCTAGTCCCCAGAATATGGAACAGCCATGCCAACCAACCAACCCAGGGCCGCACCACCCTCACCCCCCCTCCCTGTGTGCAGTGGGACGCTGCCACTCCAGGCCACTACCCCCCTGCCCGCATCCCCCCAGGGCCAGGTGCCGCGTGTCCAGAGACAGCCCCGCGTCCCAGCGCCTGCGGGGATTATCCCCACCTGCCAATCCTAACCTGCGTACCCAGCCGCACCTGTCCCCTCCAGCCGGAACACAGTAAAGACTCTTGCCCACACTTTCCTCCCCCTCCCTCTGCCCCCACCCACGCCGGTGGTCCCCCCTGCGACCCTTATTGTACCTCGTGTTTTGTATTAATACACTATATTTTAAGGCAGGACGCACAGCCAGCAGATGTGGGTATTTATACTAAAAACTTGTGTGTGTGTTTTGATGGAGCATGAGCTGCGTGGGTGCCACAGCCCCCACCTCTCCCACTTCTGTCACACGCACATCCCTTCCTGGCCTGAGGCCCGGGGGCTGGGATCCGGGCCCGCGGTGGCTGAGTATGAGGAGGACGGAGCGCACTCCTGGGGGCAGGGCCTGGTAGAGTTGGCTGTGACTGGGAGGAAGAGGGGTCTCAGCTCAGCCCGTGGCCGTTCTGGACAAAAGAGCAACACCGCTATGCGCCTCCAGCCCAGTTTCCTTCTGTGGGATCTGTGCAGGTTTTTTCAGAACTCAACAGAACCCAGAAACACCACCAGAGCTGGCCAGGGCTTGGGAGGTCAGGTCACCCACCACTTGCCTCGTCCTCACATGAAGAAACTGAGTCCAAAGGACGGGAAGGACTGGCCCAGAGGGCCCCCCATGACTGTGTCTTTCTGGGTACCTGTGGAAGATTCAGCACGTGCGCATCTCTGTTCTCATGCCCGACGTCACTAGCAGACGGTAGGAGAATGAGAAGACACGAGTCCACAAGACAGAGAGAATGGGCCGAGCGGCCATGGCGAAGGAGGATTTTGACAGAAGTTTGAGACAGAGAGCGGATGGAACAGTAGTGAGTGAGCAGCGCTGGGGGGCCGGCGTGGGGTGCACAGGGGGGGCCGGCGTGGGCGGCACGAGGTGGGCCGGCATGAGGGGCCACAGTGGTGGCCACGGGGTGTGGACAGAGCTAAAAGTGTCATGGGTCACCCTGATAACCTCCCAGCCTGGGCTGCCGAGAGCACACTCCTGCCCCCAGCAGATGGTGGGACCGGTTCTACAGAGAAGGTGGGCAGAGGTAGCAGGTGCCATGATGACAACGCAAGGCACAAAGAAGCCCCAGAGGGAACAGTAAGCCCCAAGCCCCCGGACCCCAGAACTGACAGCCGTGCTCATCCACACAGCCCCAGGCCCACGGGAGATCAGAGGGGCTCTCACGGACAAGACTGGCCCAAGAGAGACACCAAGGGATCCCACACGTGGCTGTTCGCAGGAAGTGGGCAGGTCACCTCCCAGTGGCCCACAGCCAGGCCCCAGAAGGCCAGTCTGCACACAAACCTTCCAGGGGTGCCTCTGGCCCTTCGTTCCGAGATACACAGGGATAGGGGAGGGTCACTGGACATCTGAGCAGAGTCTCCAAAAAGTGAGACAGAGGCCAACAGAGGGACTTGGGAGACATGGAGGCAATGCAGGAACAGGAGAGGAAATGCCCACAGATCTCTAGCCCGACCGAACCTCCACACCCAGTGAACAGCAAGCAACTCCTGTTTCCCCTCCCTCAGGCCCTGACAGCCACCATTCTGCTCCCAGCTTCTGCACTGGACTAATTTAGATACCTCATAAAAGTGGAATCAGGTGGTATTTACCCGTTTATGATTGGCTTCCTTCACTTCGCATAAAACACTCGAAATTTTGTTAAAGGGGGTAGGTTTCATGTAATGCATTTTTGCCGTGTTTTTTTTTTAGAAGGAAATGCCCACAAGGTTGTCATTAATGCTTCAGAGAGGTAAGAAAAAGGCATGGACTCCCTGAGACAGGAACTAGAGATGGACAAAAGGAACATTCAATTAAAAAAAAAAAAGAAAGAAAGAAAGAAAAAGAAGAAGGAAGAAGAAGAAAAAGAGCTTTTTAAAATGAGAAATAAGAGAGCAGGATTTTAGCAAATCAGCAGTTGGAAGTTAAAGGGAGGGACATTCCTCAGAAGCAGAACAGAAAGAACAAAGATGGAAATGTGAGAGACCAGCTAAGGCAGGGGGACGGGGCGGTGAGACAGACTGACAAGACTTCCAGAGACGTGGGGCCAAGGAAGACCAGGGCAGACGTCTCTGAACGCAGTGACTCAAAGAAACATCCTGGCCGTGCAGGACAGGCATGCCCAGAAGGAGCAAGCCTGGCCGTGTGGGATCTCAGAACCGAGGGGATAAACGCAGGGTCTTAATGCTTTCAGGGGACGACGGGCCACGTTGGAAAAGCATGGGGCTTGTCAGCAGCCATGCTGGGGCCCAGAGACACTGGGATGGCGCCTTCAACACTGGCAGGGAGAGGACTCCAGCCTCAGAGTGCAGACCCAGCCAAACGGCCAGTCAAGAGGCACATTTCAAACATGCAAAGTCCAAAAGAAAAGGATCTCCAGGCACCTTTTTTCAGAAAGTCACTGGAGGGTGTGTACCAGCAAAATGAAGGAATAAGCTGAGGAACGGGTGGACGTAGCCATGGGAAGCAAGAGGGGGCGGTCGGTCCCCAGGCTGATGTGGAAGGGAGACACCAGGAGAGCCGCTGAGCCCCCTTCTGAAGTGCCTCCAGCAGAGCCAAACACTGTGCGAGGAGGTCCTCAAGGAAAATGAAATGGGAATGTTGGACGGCCCGATACGACACAGTACTGTGGTTGCAATACGAGTCTACAGTTCTGGCGGGAAATCTGAGCGTGAATTCATAATGGTATATGTTTTTTTAAACAGCCAGCAGAAACAGAAGCAAACGAAACCAAATGCAAGTAGAACAGCTAAAAGAGTGGGCAGCGGCCACCCTGAGGAGCTAGGGTGACTGTGGGGAGGGGCAGGACGGAGAACGCTGGTCTCTATAAGAGAAAGTGCTTCTCTGCAGAAGCCAACTCATGCTTAAAATTATTCACCTATGTTAGCTATATACAAATTCAATGCCTAAAAGGAAGTTGTATTTAATAGAATTATCCATTAAGACCATTTAAGGATAAATTCTCTTCTGGTGTGTACCTCACTGTGGCAGGGACAGAGTCCCACGCCTCTGTTTCCCCAGTACCTTGCATGGAGCCAAACAGAGCACCCTGGGCTTGAAATGTGTCATCCTGGGAGCAAAATTAAGTATCGTTTCTAGGCTGGTTGTCACCGATGCAGATGTCTCAGGTCCTCAGGAGACGGACAACTCGCTGGCCAGAGAGGAGAGAGGGCTCCGGATACCCAGGAAGGACACAGCCCCAGGACCTGCCCCTGGCTCAGACGCTCCTTGGCACCCTCCCTTGAGCAAGCTCCCTGCCAGCCAAGGTGCAGAGCAATCCGGCCCCTGCAGCTTCAGGCTCTCTGAAGACCTCCCTTCCTGAGGAGCCACAAGAAGGTAGGACAGCTGGAAGCTTCCTGAGGCCCTTGTGCACCGCCCTTCCCTCCAGGGAAGAGGGACTCTGGCTCAGCTGGAGCCAGAAATCTATACAGCTAATATGAGGAGGTTTTTCCTCGCCCCAGAGATGGATTTTCTTTCAATACCCCAGCCAGAAAGCAAGCTGACTTCCTGTGTTGGCACATTTCCACCTCTTCACCAGCCGAGCCCATGGTGGCCCAGCCAGCCACCTCCACGCACACCTGTTCTCTCTTCTTCCATGAGGCAGACACCAGCATCCACACCTGCGGGCCATGGAGCCCTGCTCAGAGGAAGGAAGTACCTTCTTCAATCACGGATGAGTGTTGTCCATGTCTCTACTGCACTGCAGCCCTCCCTCCTGGCTCAGTGGCCTCAGCTTGCATGGTACAACAGAGACCACGCATAGACCTTGACTCCCTGCCTCCTTCAGGCAGCATGGCCAGGGACCCAGGCTGGGGGGCCAGGGACACAGGGGTGTGGGTGACCAAACTGGCCTGCAGTGCCTGGGAGCTCCTGACACGCGGTGGAATACTGGGCAAAGACATCCCTGACCGCAGGCGGGGGGCCTTGCCAGCCCCCCTTCTCTGCCTTCAGCCCCTGCTAGGTGCCATTCAGCTTCCTGGCCCCTCTGCTGGTTTCCCCCCTCTCCAACCAACCTGACCATTTTTTGGTGATGTTTGGTATTGAAACAAAAGGGATTTTTCTAATTATAATCCATGTTCTCCAAGGGCCCTGGCCAGCCCAAGGAGGGACAGGGGCTTGAAGGAGAGGGGGCAGAGTTAGGAGCAGCGACACCAGGCTGGCCCGGGGCTTTCAAGCACACACGCAGCCCCCAGCCTGGCACTGCTGGTCCCACTCAGATCATGGAGGAAGTCTCCCTTCAGTACCTCTTAGACCCCTGCCCAGGCACCTGTGTCCCAAAGGCCTCTGGGCATTTCCCACATGCAAAGTGACCCATCCTTCTTGGGCCCAGGTGTACACAGACCTCTGTCTGACATGGTGGGGACTGTCCAAGGCTGGCTGGCCCAGCCTCAGAGGGGCTATGTTCTGACAGGAAGGGGATGAGGAGCGCTGAGGGCACAGACCTAGGTGACCATAAATAAGCAGGGTGGTCTTCAGGGTCTCCAAGAGTGTGTGTGTGTGTGTGTGTGTGTGTGTGTGTGTGTGTGTGTGTGTGTGAGAGAGAGAGAGACAGAGACAGAGACAGACAGAGAGAGAACAGGAGTATTGGGAGTTGTGGGAGCATGTCTGAGTGTGTCAGAGAGTGTGTGTGTAAATTTATGGGAGCATGTGTGAGTAGGAGCATGTGGGAGCATTCCCATCCCTATCAGTGATGTTCCATGATCACTGATGGTGGGATGTGGCCTTCCGTCCTGGGCAGCCATACTGCACAACTGCTAAGGGGCACACTTCTCATGTTCAACGACGTGAGTGGCATCTCTACTCTGGTTCAGTGCACACAGCCTAGGCATACACTACAGTCCCACTCAGGGCCGCCAGTGTCATCACTGCCCTTTGCATATATAAACGGGAGGTCTCGTGAACTCCCGGCAACCCTCCTCAATAATCACAGCACCAAGACTAGCCCTTGTTCTCTTCTAAAGAGGCCCTGTGGATGGTCCAAACAGCCTCAGCCTGATCCTTGAGATCCCTCTGACCCTGTTTCACCCGTCCTGAGGGCTGTCGGGCCAGGGGTTGCTTCCTTGTTCTGTGGGAGGCCAAGGCAGGACGGGCATGAGTGGGCCCGGGGTATGGATCTGTGGGCTGCAGGAAAAACCTTTCAGGTCAGAGACTAGGAACCCAGTGTGGTGGCCAGTGTAGACAGCTCGGCCACAGACTCACTGTGCAAAGTTGTCCTCTCCTGAGGAGCTGCACTGCAGTGGTCTGTCCCTCCGGCTCCCGTCCTACAGCGCTCCTGAAGGGTCAGCACCCCTCTGTTCCCACGGGGTTGCGGAGAAGCCGGGGTTGCTGGTTTGAGGGCCCGCCTGCTGCCCCGTTGTCTCTCAGTGACCGACAGGGCGGTCTCAGTCATGTCTTCCCGTGTCTTCCATCATTGACTGCCACGGTGGGCCCAAGGCTGCACGCAAGCCCTGACAGGGGTGTGCCTGCCCCGACCACACCCTGGGCCATGGCCCTGGCCAGGAGGAGGGTCCTCTGTGGCGGGAAGGGGAGCAAGGGCCTAACGGAGTCCTAGCTTGGAGATCCACAGCCCCTATCCCCCAGCCTCCATCTCATGCATGGGCCAATGAAGACTCCAGTTCCCCACTTTCCGGGACCCCAGCAAGCCTTACAGGGGAGAGGGGGTGCACTGGGTGCAGGAGAGAGGGGCATGGGAGGGGCAGCGGGGAGCAGCGAGCAGAAGCTGCTCAGAAGCCTGCCCTCCTCACCCTCCCCTCCCTGCTCCCGGATCACAAAGGGCCCGCTTCCCATTCGCTTCCTATTCAACCATGTCTCTCCATTGTCAATAAAAGCCATTTTTAAGGTCAACTATCTTCTTCCATCAACCGCCAACCCCACACAGCTCCAACGGCACCAGCCCCAGCACCACATCATGAAATAAAAATTAAATTGTAGTTGGGCTTTTAAATCAACTCAATTAAAATAAAGAGATTCTTGGCTTGATATAGGGAAATATTTGTATTTCCAATTCTATTTGTTAATACATTGACATATGTGCTATTTTTTAAATGTAGCACTAAGTGCACTTTCTGTCAATGCCATAGATTTTTTAATAGACTGAGAAAATGCATTTCATTTCTTCTTATTTTCCTTCAATACATCATTCGGTTCTGCTTTTTTGCCTGCATGAAATTCATTTTCTAATGGAAATATTTGTTTTGTAAATCAAATATGTATTATGCACAAAATGCAAAGCACAAATTAAATTATGTTAATGAAATGAAAGAGATATGAAATGCATATTTCATGGACAAAACATAACCTCAGCAAACAACCATTTCTTGATAAAATCTTTAAACACAATCTCATTCTGTGACAGACATATTGTTAAAGTAGATAGCACCTCATTTAAATGGTTTCCTTTAATATGAGTGCTTAGTATATAATTGTAAATAACTTTCGGGATGAAAAACCAATAATGAAATACTGTCTTTAATAGTTTGCTATTGATGTCAGCATAAAATTTGTCATAGTTGAATATTGGAAATTGGGAGTGCACAGAAATATTCTCAAAAGTTGTAAATGATTGCATATTTAAATAGAGCTGACTAAGGCAAAGATGTTATAGATATTAGTAATAGGCAGAAAATTATGCTGACCTAACATTATTTGACAAAACCCACTGTTTTAAATTATATATTGGTTACACTTAATGAATAATAGATTTTGTAGGTGTTGTTTCCCCTATCATAATGCTGATGACACGATATGTCGAGGATTTCTTAGTCATCTTTCTAACAATAAACACAGCCTCAGCTCACAAAGGTCGGGCAAGAGGCCACCCACGGCCGTGCGGGGCTCGCCGCTGGAGCCGGGCTCCCCGGGGAGGAGCCACCCGAGAGGCGCACGGGGCCACAGCAGCTGTGTCCGGCCCACGGGGAAGCCGGACGGGCAAGGCTCGCCTGAGCAGGACCTGTTGGAAAATCCTGCCAAAGCCCAGCCCAGCCGGGCATCGCCAGCACCCGGGAGGGACCGTGACCCGCCCGGGAGTACGGAGGAGGCACCGAAAGACCTCCATCCTCCCCCCTAACATCACCTGCGCCATCGATCACATGGGAGAGTGCGCAGACACGGGCCAGGGGACGCCATGACCAGGAGCGCCTGGGAGGAGAAAGGGGACCGTAGCTGCTTGGACTTCCCTGCTCTGTGCATGCACACACTCGCACACACTCACACACACGCACTCACACTCACAATCCCGCGTGCTTCCTAGATCCTCAAAGCGCTTTTGTGATGTGCAACCCTGAGAAGCAGTCGGGATCCCATCTTCCTTCTGCTATCAGAGCCACACCTAGCCCAGGATTCCCGAGCCCCCTGACCCTTGTTCTCAGGGTCTGCTCCGCACATAGGTGGTGTGCGTGCATGTGCGTGTGTGCGTGTGTGTGTGACTCACCATGTGCTCGTCCAGCCGCACGCGTGGGGTGTGAGGGTGAGCAGGTGTGGGGTGAGGGTGTGCGAGGGAGAACAGAGTGAGCAAGGGAAGCACATGAGCTGGTCTGAGGAGCAGGCAGCTCCTCGGATTCTTTCAAATGCTTCTGCAGAGCAAACACTTAAGACTCACGATTTAATGGAGGGGAAGGAAAAAAACAGAAAGGAAAATCTTGACCTCCCTCTCCTGCATTCTTCCTATCAATGCCGATGTTTTCTCAGCCCCTTCTTCCTGGGAAAGTGAGTGTCTGAGCCCCAAGCCCAGGGGCTGTGTCCTCTCTGCACTCAGACCCTGACCTGCTGTGTGGCTTTGGATAAGTCACTCCCCCTCTCTGGGCTCTGTTTCCTCACCTGCCACCTTGGTACAGAGTAGACTCAGTGATAGCTGAGGTTCTTCCCAGTTCTAGCAGCTGGAGATTTTTAAGGCACCCAATCCTCCCCATGACATAAGCTCCACCCACCAGAGTGTGCAAGGCACGAGACAGTGAGGGTCCGCGGTGACATCACAGAGATGCCATGCTGCAGGGGTCAAGTGGAGAGCCCTTTGTGAACCCCCTGCACAGCTTCTCGGTTGCCGCCCCAAAGGCCCACAGTGAGGGTGGGCCGAGGAGGCATGCACTGCTGAGGCCTGCTCACCCCCAGGAGGGACCCCAAGCTTCCAGCTGTCCCTGGGTCCTCCAAAGCCACCTCCTCTGCCCGAGCTGAGCGCTGCCCTCAGGGCTCCTGCCCCCAGCTGGAGTGCAGAGCCCTCACCTGACCAGACCGCCGGCACATGTAGGCCCCACAAGAAATACCAGACAACGTTGCCCCAGGACAGGTTGGGGGTCGGGGGTTAGGATATGTCCTGTGTACACAGCCCGGCCCTTGGCACCATTCTGGGCAAACAGAAGGAGTCTAATGAATGCTTACTGCTGTATTTCTGGCAGAGGCAACCACAGTACTCAGCCACTTACCCACCATCTCCTCTTAGGGTACCACCAATGTGCCCGGCAGCGTGCCCGGCGCCGGGAACACGCAGGTGCGTGCTCAGAGTACAGGACTGTCCCCCCGGGGGGAGCTCACGGGGCATAATCTGCACTCCTGGTGACCCAGCTGCGCTGGGAGTGTGAGCACAGCACAGCTGCCATGGCAAAGGACACTGAGCAAGGGGCTCCGCGACAGTGAAGTGCGTGGGGTGCGGGCTGGTATGCCTCTGAGCGCCTCTGCCTTAGCCTCTGGGGCTTTGCCGGCAAACTTCGGTGCGCCTTGGCTCACCACACGTCACCCAGTGTCTGTCTTCGTCTTTACGGGGAGTTCTCCGGGGCCCACACGTCCCCTTTGTATGAGGACACCAGTCATACTGGATCAGAGGCTCCCCGGCTCCCACGTGACCTCAGCCAAACTAGCTCCCTCTGTCCCAAGCCTGTTTCCAAACGTTTCCACATTCTGGGGTGCTGGGGGGTAGGGCTCCAACATAGGAATTTGGACACAAGTCAGCCCTTAACCCTATAGGAGTCTATAGAAGGGGGCTTGACTCGGTGAGGTGCCGGGGTGGCCTCTCGCAGGAAGGGGTTCAGAACTTGGCCCTGCAGGGCAGAAGCCAGAAGCAGTAGGGGCAGGGAGAGGAGGCAGGCCAGAAAAGTGAAAGAAGCTGGTAACAAACACGAGGGGCCCTGGGGGTGCAATGAGGGGTCGGCAGAAAAGGCAGGGCCCCGAGGGCAAAGGGCACGTTGCAGGTGGTTTCTACTGTAGGAGCTCTCCCCCCCACCCCACTCTGGGTTCTCCTCCCTTCTGTTGCCCGCTTGCCTGGTCTGCCGGGGGGACCCAGCTTGCATGCACCCCCAGGAGCTCTGAGCCTGCAGGTTCCCCCCCCTCCCGGGACAACCCCGAGGCTGGCTCTCTGCCTCTGGGGCGGTGGGGGGATACAGCACTAGAGCGCTCAGGGGGCCCTGGGGCAGGCAGGGCGCCGCCAGACCTCTGCCCTGTCCTCTGGGAGCCCTGCCCGGGCCCTCCCGTGCTGCCTACCTCACAGCGGGCCAACATTTTTATCCATTCCCTGAAATTAAACTTCCCCATTTTTCATTATCAAATTCCGAGCTAGTGTCATCTCCCCCATGCCGGCACTCGTTTACAGCGCCGAGATTAATATTAGGTGTTTGTAAAAGGCGAATATTAGCTTCTCCCTTATATCTGTCAGAATTAATAACTTCCCCATCACAGATAACTCCGGGTCAATATTAGATTCGCAGATGAGGCTGGAAATAAAATGTATGGAAATATAACGTCTCATTTGTACGTATTCAAAAGAGGCCCTTTCATTACTGAAATCCGGCGACAACTGTTCAAAGGTCAGAGGACTTTGTGGCCTGGAAACACCCACCATCTGGCCTGAGCAGTCGCAAGTGAGGACAAATTGGTGCCCCACCACGGGGAGCCCGGGAGGGTGCAGGGGAGGCTCTGCCAGGGACTTTATAGGGCAGAGAGGGATGGAGAGCTTACCCGCCACCGTCCCAAGCTCACACTGGGACCGAAGCCAGGGCCTGGCGTGGGCACGTCGCCAGTGGCCGCCGTCCATATGCCCTCCCCTCCTCTGTGCCAAACCGGGGGCACGAGTTCCCCTCCCTTCCCTCCAGCAGCCGGGTACTGGGTATGCAGGCAACAAGGGGTTAACAGGCAGCGCTGTGGAAGGACCCACCTTCTCCCAGAAAAGCCCTGCCACCCCCAGCCTCGCCCACCGCCCACCAAGTTGGGGGGAGGCAGAAGCAGGCCTCCGAGACAGGCAGGCCAGCTCCCCATTTGGCAATCGCTCATAAATCATAATTGACAAGCAGAATTTTTCCCTTGAGCAGCAAGGGTGCTTTATTTAGTTGTTTCTATTTTATCTGGTTGCAGAAGATGATGGGCCCCCCTCCCCACCACTTTGGCTGTTTCCCATAATAATAAAACCCTCCAGAGGCCAGGGTGAGATCTGACTGCAAGAAGCCCTCCCGCCCTGACAAAGGGCTGTCTTGGGACTCGGCCCAGAAGTGGGAGGTTGGAGGAAACAGTAAGAGTGACAAAGTCGGGGGATGTACCAGCTCCTGGGGAGGAGGTGGGGGCGAGAGGGCCGTGGAGCCCTGCCCCTGCCCCCTCTGCAGCGGGGAGCCCAAAGGCACCTCTCCCCCTCAGCAAGGGGGTCTACATTCCAGGACCCCAAGCACAGACAGAGGAGGCCCGCCCTCAGCCAGAAGGGAGGAGGATGGGGTGCCCGGAACAGCGTACCCCAGGCCAGGCCCAGAGCTCCTACCCCTCTCCTTCACAGCACTGTGCTCAGAGCAAAGACCCAGGAGGGTCTCCACAGTCAACTAGGGGCCAGGCTGGGACTCTACTCTCCTCCAAGGCCTGCCTGGCTCAGGTCCCAGTGGTTAGGGGGGGTCAAGGGGCATGGGTCTCCAGTGCACCCCAGGCCCATGAGACCAGCGCTGGCTTTGGGTTCCAGAGGGCAGAGGCACAACCCTCCCCTCGAGGGGCCCATGAAGAAAGCCCGGGAAATCGGGAAATCCCCCCCCCACCCCCTCGGCCCTCCCGGCTCCCGGCGTGGGGAGGCCTTTCTTTTCGGCGCTAAGAAATCCCTCTCCAGTTCCCATAAATGACTTAAGCTCTTCCCCATTAACAGGCTCCCTCCAGCTGGGCTGGCATTGAGGTCCCAGCTCAGGGGCCTGCGTCTTTGTGAGCAAGGGGCCCCAGCTCTGGGGAGGATGAAGGGGAAAGCCCTTTCTTTCTTTCTTCCTAAGCCCCTCAAACTCACAGTGACCCACAGTTAAATCCCCTTTAACAAGGCTCACTTCCTCACCCAGCCAGTTAAAACTCCAAAAATAAACAAAGCCCAGAGCTGGCTTTTCCTGCAGCTTTGGGGGCTGGACTGGGGAGGAGCGGATGGGCGGCAGCCCTTACCTGATGGGGGGCAGTGTGCTGCCTTCTGAGCTGATGTGCAGGGCCTGTCCCAACTGCCTGAAGCCCTCCGGGGAGGGGTGCCTCTGGGCTGGGTGGTGGCAGCTCCATGCCAGAGCCTGGGGCCACCTGAGCCACACCCCCACCCCCCACCCCCACCCACTCCTGGCCACCGGGCTGTCTGCCTGGGGCTGCCCCTGGGGGACACCCACTCTCGGAACCCAAGTGGGCAGCGAGCCCAGGCCCTCCCTGCCTGACCCGTGGCATGAGCGCGGGCCACCAGCAGACTTGTCCCGCCCCCTGCCGCAGTGGCCTGGCGGGCCTGTGCCCCTCAAGATTGGGGGAGTGGAGCGTTTGGTGGCAGTGGAGCCCAGGAGGGCCCGGCTGAGGTGCTGGGGCTCCAGTGGGGACTGGAAGAACCATACGCCTCAGCAGGACAGACCCCGGGAACCCCTCACTCTCCCCAGAGCCAAACACAGCCCCAGAGCCGCCTCTGTGCCCACTGAGCTGCAGTCATGGCCACCTGGGGCCTTGGGCACCGCTGAGGGAGGAGAGTCCCAGAGGCTCCCCGGGGGCAGGCCTAGGGCCCCGGGCTGGGAGGAGGCATGCCCAGGGCTGTGCTCCCTCTGAAGCCTCTAGGGGACCATCCTCCCTAGCCTCCCCCAGAGCAGCCAACCCTCAGAGGAGCCAAAAAGCCAGAAGACCGCAGGAATGGAGTGGGGCTCCACTCAGGTGCCGTGGCCACTGGGCGAGATCGGCAGGCCTCGGCTGGAGCCGCGTTGGGACACTGGGCCCCGTGTGTCCGCTCCCCTTCCCACAGCCCTCTTGCTCTGCCCTGGGCCTCACAGAGAACAGCCCTGCTAAAAACAAACAAACAAAAAAACCCGACAGCCACATGAGCTCTCTGCTCCACCCTGGGATCTAAGCCCATCCCTCCACCCATCCATCCATCCAACCGTCTGTCCATCCATCCTCCCCAAATATCTACTGAATATTGGCTACATTTAAGACACCACTCTGAACACAGAGGACACAGTAGCCGCCACGACAACCAAAATGCTTGACCCCAGCACACCCGCCACGGGATGAACCCTCTGCACACGCTCCTGGAGAAAACCGGAGGACCGGCCCTGTTTGCTTGGTGGTCAGGGGTGCCTTCTAGGAGGAGGTTATGTTTAGGCCGAGCTGGTGATGCAATGGCCCTAGGAAAGAACCTCAGGCCAGGGGACAAAGCCCAGAGTTGCAAAGTAGGTGGTGTGTTTTAGAAAACACAGGACAGCAAGTAGGACAGTTTATTAAGGGAGAGGCCAGTGTCACTTCCCAAGACTGCTCCCATCCAGCCATACCTACCTCCCACCAGAGACACCCAGGTGGGCTGCCGTGAGCTCTGGCCTGCCCCTGGGCAGCCCCCAAAGGAAAAGTAGCTAGAGTCCTTGGGGGCCATTGAGTGGGGAGGGGAGATCCTGTGTGACTTGGGGTGCAGCCAGCCTCTGGACAGCTCCCAACCCACAAGGACCTGGCTATGGACACCCCTGAGGGTCCCCAACTGGCATGCTGCACCAATTTCCTGAGGATGCAGGAGCAAAATGCCACAGGCTACGTGGCTTGAACAACGGACATGTATCGTCTCATGGACCTGGAGGTCCAAGATCAAGGCGTTGGCCCAGCTTGTCCTTCGGATGGCTTGTTCCCGGCTTCGTCTTCCCCCCTTCCATATCTGTGTCCAGATTTCCCCCTTCTATATGGCCACCAGTCACATTGGATTAAGGCCTCACCCTCTACCAGTGGGGCCTCATCTTAACTAATCACACCTGCAATAACCCCTCTTCCAAATAAGGTCACCGTCTGGGGTACTGGGCGTTAGGACTTTGATTTGGGGTGGAGACATATTCCAACCCACAACACACAGGGGGCGGGGAAGTTTGCCTTATCTGGCTTATCCTTCGGGGAGCCTGGCTTCATTCACTCCTGCCTGAGTATCTGCCAGTGGGTGAGGCCTGGGGCTGGGCAGACCTAGACGCAGGTGGGTGATGGTTATCTCTGTTTCTCCCCTCACTGAACCACAGGTTCCCAGGGGCCAGGGCTGGGTCTCACTGGCCTGCCACTGTGTCTCTGGGGTCTGGCACTGAGGAGGGCCTACTACATGTCTATCAAATGGAGGAAGGTGGAGAACTCAAGTTGTCCACTCTCAGGGCACTCACCCTCCTGCACAGTCACAAGGACATGTCGAGTGGGACATGATTGGGAACCCAGGCCCCCTGCCCTACCCATTCAGCTTGGTCGGGCTTGGGGTCCTTTTTTCCAGCTGGACACATCTCACCAGCCGGCTGACATGTGACAGCCTCTCTTTCCTGGCAGCTGGTGAGATGGAGGGGTTTGCTTGCCACGTAACACAACTCGTATGTGTCCATTCTCCTGGCCAGAGAGTGGTAACAAAACTGCACAACACTTTGGCGGTCCCTCAGCCTCTGGCACCCATTCACCAAGACCCTCAGAAGGTCATATCCTGGTGTGTGAACTCTTGGGAGCGGTGGGTGGAGGGATGGATGGATGGGCGGGTGGATGGATGGATAGTGGCTGGAGGCGGGGAGGCATGGATGGGTAGGGGGAGGGAGGAAGTCAATAAACTCAGCCAGACTCCTCTTCTTGCTTTATCTTTTCACTCCTTTGCTCTGTGAGCAACAGAATGCAGCCTGTGGCTTCACCCAGCATTCCCAGTCTGGCCGTTCCGCGGCCTGTCCCCCCCTCTTGTCCTCCAGGATCCCTCTGCTCCCCACGTTGGACCCACTCTCTTTGCCCCCTACACACTTCCATATCTTATTCACCGCCATCCTGCCATCCTGGGGGACACTAGCACCCCTTGCTCCTCCCCTCTTGGAAATCTCTCTTCTCCCAAGGCCTGATGGAAAGTGAATGGCCTGCAGCACACTCAGGGTGGTGGCTCCAGCCCATGAGTCCTGCTTCTGAGGTCCCTGAGCTGCTGTTTGCTACCCATCTAAAACAGACACAATGCTATCTCCTGGCTCATCCTGCAGAGTGGGAGGGTGCGGTGCACAGTGGCTCTGTTGGTAGCCATCCTTGTGAAAACCCACCGTTGCCCTTGGTGGGAGAGCTGTCATCTAACTCCAAGCTCCACAGTGCTTCTCTGAGTCTTACTATCAGCCACGTGGCTGCACCTGGGCTCCAGGTGAAGGTCTCAGCCAGGAGCCCAGGTTGTGCAAGAGCAAATGTTTGGAAAGATTGAAAATGGGACTCTCCACCCAACTCTGTCCACCTACCAGGACCTAGCTGGTACTCCCACCCCTTAGCTCCTCCTGGAAGCCTGTCCTGACCGCTGCAGATGTCAGCCAACGTGGCCCCATCACCTCCTACCTACCTCCCTGTCCTAGCGCCACTAAGTCATGTCCCTGGGTGAAAGCCCAGTGGCTGGCTCCACCTGCTTCTTCATTTCTATCTCCCAGGCCCAGCCTGGCTCAGGAGGATGTGCAATAATTACGGCTTCAGTAGGACTGATTGCACAAGACTGTAGGGCCTCGGGAAGAGTAAGATTTCCGGGACAAGTGTAAAAACTCAGGCATGACAAATGTGTGACCTGCTTTGGGGAAGCCCCCTCCCCACCCCCAACGCCCAACCGTCTGTCATTCCTCTTCTTCAGGTAGCAGTTCATGCTCTGTGGGTGGGAGGTTCCATGACCCAGGATTAACCAATCAGAGCACCAC
Organism: Eumetopias jubatus; assembly: GCF_037043125.1. Taxonomy (NCBI): domain Eukaryota; kingdom Metazoa; phylum Chordata; class Mammalia; order Carnivora; family Otariidae; genus Eumetopias; species Eumetopias jubatus. The sequence continues at coordinate 43,289,969 of NW_028274816.1, read as the reverse complement.
ATCACCCTGGCTGGTGACTGGCTCCGGGAAGGACCCATGTGACTTTTACCAGAGCAATTGTCCTTGGGTTGCTAAGGTGATAGAAGCTGCTGCTGGTGAGAATGAAACCATTCTCACAGAGGAAAGCAGAGTTAAGAATGTTCAGGAAAAACAGAACCGTAGTTTCACTGTTCAGGAGCCTTGATCCAGCCACGCCTGAAGGCAGAACAAACCAATATAGTCCCCTTTTTGGTGAAGGCCCAAAGTTGGATTTGTGTCACTTGCAGCCAGACTCCTGGAACCATAACAGATCCCAGGGCCAGCATCACTCCTGTCCTCTGGGATCTGGGCCCTCCCAAATGGCCATTGGTTTCTTCAATCCCTAGTGCAATAGCCAGTCCCACAGGAAGTCTGGTTGGCCACCTCAACCCCGACACTGCCCTCTCCCCTCCCCCTCCTCCTACTACCCCCATGCTTATCTGGGGTAGGCACGCACTTCCGTGCGGGAGTGTGATTTGTCCCCCACACCTCATGGCCCTCGGCTTCAGAGCCGAGCAGTGGCCATCTCCCTGGCTTAACAGTGTGCTCCTTGCCTCTCGTCCCAGGGCTTCCCTGCCTTCTTGGGATGGCTGCATTTTCAGATCACACATGCTGTGGTCTCTGCGACCTTTTGGGCACATTTACTCCTGGCGTGCTGGCCAAATGACAGGCCCTCCCTCAGAGACACCCGGGTCAATGCCCAATATCGACAGCGCCTGCCCGCCTCCTCCTCGGCGCCAGGCCGCCCCGTCACCCATCTCCCGCGTCCCGCCCCCGCACCCTCTCGGCCCCCAAGGCCCTGGCACGGGCCTGGGGGGTGGGGGCTCCCTGCAGGCCCGCCCGCTGCAGCAGAAGGCCCTCGTCATTTCTGCAGGAACTTTCCTGTCCTCGGAAACCCCTCGTGGAATGCGGCCCACGGAGGACATGACCCCGAGGCCCAGGGGCCCCCCCACCGTCTCTCGGGCACACCCGCCGCCCCCCTGCGAGCGGCCCGGCCCGCGCCCCTGCCAAGGCCCTGCACAGCCGGCCGCCCACCTCCTGGGGGGAGCTCAGCACAATGGGCTTGGCGGCCCTGCAGCTTCCCAGGCGGATGTGATGGCAAATAGCAGGCGCTTGGCATATCTTCGGGATTTCTGAGCATAACAGAAATGTCAGGCGGATTTTAATGAAAGGCTGTGTGCTTCTGGGGACTGACAGGCCAACGCAGAATCCTAATTTTCAGATGGCCTGTTCTCAGGGCTTTCAGTACCAGGGGCCAGAGCTGAGGGGAGCCCCCAAAGCCCCCTGGGGGCGGGGGCCTAGGCCATCCCCCCCATTTGCAGGAGCAGCCGCTCCATAGCCCTTCAGGGATCCGTCCCTGGGTGCTGAGTCCTGATTTAGAAACCAAATTATTTCTCTTCCTCACCCGCAGCAACTGGACACCTGCCTTTTGCCTACACTTTGTGAGCAACGTGTGGTGGAGGGGGTGGCGTCTGTCCCCTCGGCTGACGTCAGGAGGATGGCGGGAGCACAGCCAGCGCCCTGGGCAGGTGCCACGTGGCAGGTGCCATGCTGGCGGGGGTGGGGTAGGGCAGCCTGTAGAGGCTGCACTGTCACCCTTAAAGGGAAACCCCGCTTGCCTGGCCAGCTCCAGGGTGTCAGGGGACCCCAGCCAAGGTGCCGGGGACCAGGAAAGGGCCGGCTACCCTCGGCATGTGCGGTGATTGGCAGGTTCTGGAAAGAGTGCCTCCCCCTTCGATGAGGCCTGCTGGCACCTGGGCCAGGGCAGCCCTCCGTGCCAGTGCGACACTGCTGAGCCAGACAGACAGGACAGGCTGGAGGCACCGGAGCCCACCCGCCATCCAACACCACCCCTCCCTGCCCGTGCACAACCGACTCTCTCAATTTGCCATGCACGTGCCACTTTGTCCTCTGTCTTCTGACGAGCTAGAAGACTGCCCCCCTCACACTCCCCCTGCCAGGAAGGTCCCTGGACCCCGCTCCCCAGAGCTCTAAGTGGGCTTGGAGGAACACGGCCCTTAAACAAGTAAACCACTGAGCTGGACAGTGATCCCCGCCAGAGAGGAAGGACGGGATGGTGTGGGAGGGAGCCGGGGAGGGCCAGGGGCTGGATGACACAGGGGCTCGGCAGGGCTTCTCGGGGGGGGGGGGGTGCCCTCGGTCAGCTGGCACTTGGAGGGGGCCCCAGAGTAGGGGGACCCTGGGCTCTCCCTGCCTTGCAACTGGCTCCTTGTTCAGACCTCCAGGCCTAGGTGGCTCTGTGTCCCTTTTGACACGGAGACATTAATAGGCAGCCCCCGGATGCCTTTGCTTTGGCAAGCACAGTCACTCAAAGAGACACAAGAAGAGATGGGGAGGGCGTCTGGCGGCCCTAGGCAGGCAGGGATCCACGCTGCTGGCCACAGGCCTCCCCACACCCACCTGGGCCGAACTTTTCACAGGCCTGGCTCCGAAGCCCGCAATTCTGTGACTTCTCAATCCCACCCTTTCTCTCCGAGAGGCAGAGCCAAGCTTGGAACCCACAACCAGGAACCCCAGATCTTACCAAGAAACCTGGGCTGGGCGAGGCCCCCACTCCCCTGAGCCAGGGGGCAAGACAGAGCATGGGGTCCAGAGACACCAGCAAGACCCAAGAGGGCTTGGGGTGCCAGCACCCCCATCACCTTCTCCCTTGTGTTCCTGGGTTCGAACACTGCCCCGGCTCTCACTGACCTCACAGAGGAGGTCAGCTCTGTTGGGCCTCCACAGAGGATGGCAGGACTTAGGTAGGGGTGGCGGGAATGAGGTAAGGCCAGTGCAGGGCCTGTGTGGTGGGGTCCCTGCTGTCTGGGTGGGCGAGTGCTGGGCAGGCCTGCGACTTAGGAGACACAGGTAAGGAGCGTGGAGGCCTGAGTGGGCAGAGCCAGTCCTGCTGAGGAGTGGAGGGCACTTGAGAGCTGAGGGAACAGGTGGGGAAAGCGGAAGGGTGAGATCTGAGGGATTCTAGAGGTGACACGGCCGTGACCACTGCAGGGGCAGTTGGGGGGGCGTGGCACAGTTACCGAGTATCACATCATGATCGCTCCCAGCACCCCCCAGCCCCCCTGGTGTCTTTTCTGGGAAGCTTCCAGGTCCTACTCTGCCACCCCTCACCCCAGCCTCCTCCCGGCCACTTGGGCTTCCTCTCAGCTCCTCGAATGCGCTGGGCTCCCTCCCAGGCTGCTCTGCCTGCCAGGATGCCTTTCAGCTCCTGGCTTGGCCAACTCCCTGCCCTTTGCCCCTGGCTCGGATGCTTCTGCAGGAAGCCTTTGCTCAGAGTGAGGTCAGACCCCCTGCTGGCCATTCCAAGGAGTTGGGGGGGGTGGGTCCCTCAGACTCCTTACTATTTATGTGTGCAACCTCTGCCATCTACCCTGCAAGACCATGAATACTTGGAAAGGAGGGGCCGAGGTGGGTCCCTGGACAGAGCCCAGGACTGGCCTGTTGAGGCATTCAGTTAGGGAGCGTGAGGAACAAGTGAGACAGGTGTGTCCCCTCCACGAGGAGGGGAGCACTCGGTGAGCTGGCTGGAGTCTGGCCCTCCTCTGTGTCCCAGGACACAGCACCTGGTTCATCACCTGGCAGACTCTTTGCTTGGCTGACTGATGGAAGGAGGGAGGGAGGGAGGAAGGAAGGATTGGATTAAGTGAGCTCTCTACCAGTGCCCCCTCCACTCTGCAACCTCTGCCCCCAGGGCGGGTCATCAGGGAAGGACCAGGGAGCTGGGCAGGGAGTGGGACCTGGGTGCTCCTCCTGAGCAGCACAGTTCTGAAACCCGCTTTGCTCACGGAGCCCCAAAGAGGAGCAGAGATCAATGCACTGCCCTATTGATAAAACCCCAGCCGTAATGCAGATATTTCTCACATTTTTATTGTGTTCATGTATGTTGATTCACAGTGGTTTTGTCAATAAAAAAACACCGGACAAAGTCTTACAGTAAAACTATCACCAAAAATTATTTATTGCTACGATAACAGCAAATTATATATTGAAGGAGATCTGTGATGGTGGGTTTGGACAGAACACCAGAGAGAGAGATTGGTGGCTTCTGGGGCCAAAGTGAGGGTCCCTCTGAAACCAGCCTTGGTAGGCCTTGTCCCACAGTCACCTGACCACATCCTTCTCAGCACGGGCTCAGCGCCTCACCTCCCAGGAGCACAAGCTGGTGGCCAGTGAGAGCCGGGACAGTGTTCGAACCCAGGAACACAAGGGAGAAGGTGATGGGGGTGCTGGCACCCCAAAGCAGGAGACGTCCGTTTTAACCAGGTGGGCCAGGAAGGTGTCCTCAGAGAGTGACAACTGGGCCACCCCTTGATGATCAGGTGGGTTCCTATGTTCACCTCCATCAGCAGGAGCAAAAGCTTGAAGGCAAAAAAATGAGTACCACGTTCAGAAAACAAGGTGACAGCAGGCGCCTGGCACATTTCAGCATGTGACTGGGAGACCCCGGGGCGACCCTGGGCCCACAGCACCCGACGTGAGCCTCAATTTCCCGGCCGGTGGCGGCCGTCTGCTGATCTAGTCAATCAATGAAAGCGGTTTTGTACATTTCTCCCTTGGAAAATTTACTCCCCGGTTCTGGGTATTTCACGGGCAAAGTATAAATTGTGGAGGTGGCACAAAGTATAAAAGCAAGCTTTTCTTTTAAAATATAAATGTGCCAGAGGTGCAGAGTGCGGAGGGCTGGGGGGACCTTAGATCATTAGTGGCTCCCGCCTGTCTTGCTGACAATAATTGGTGGGCGGGGAGCCGGCCTCGGGCTGGGCGGCGGAGCGGTGGGCGGGCCTGTGCGGCGGGGGTAAATGGCACCCGGGCCAGCCGGAGGCAGGGAGCTAGGCGGGGAGTGGAGGGGAGGGGGCGCCTCCTCTAACAGCCTGGCTTGCTAGTTGGGGCAATTAACAAGGGGGCAGGGATAAAATTTTTTTTTTTTCCTGGAATGTCTGCTTGGGGCCAGGAATTTATACTTACACAGATTGGTTGGGGTGAGTGGGAAAGAATACATTTAAAAAAAAAAAAAATCAGTGGAAGATTTCTGCTCCACACTGGTAGCCCTTTTCCTGCACATCTTTCTCTTTATGCGGTTTTGTCTCAGTGATTTGAGCATGTTCTAATTTTGTCATTCAAGCCATCTGACTTTCACTGCTCTATACAAACAAAACCTAATTTAGTCTGAGATGTTTTAAGTCATAACAATGACGGATGGCCAGGGTTCAGGTGTGGTGGAATATTTAAATACCTAGTCTATATTTTTCTGATATAAAGACAGGCAGCTTTTTGTACTCTGATTAATTATGATTTTGCATTTCAGGAAAAAAAAATAGCTTTTTCTATTCTACATTATTAATTGGTTATTTAATTAGGAATTCTCCAAGCTTCAGATGTTGGGAAGCTAAATCTGTGAGTGGGTTTAAAAAAAGCCGAGCTCCATCCTGTTGCCTTTTTGTATCTTATGAAGGTCACAATAAGACGTGATTGTTTGGCATAACGGCAGTGAATTATGCCACCCAGACAAGCTTTTAACCTATGTGCCTTCACTCTGAGTGAGACACACGGGCATGTGCTCTCTTTAAACCGTTCTCTATTGAAGAGGATTCAATCACCATAATGAATCTGAGGCCAGGCAGCAATCTTCCGCACTGAAAGAATTTCTAAAAGATTGTAGAATTTGTAAAACGAACAGCTCGCAGACTAAATGGCTGTGTGGGTGAATCAATTATTGCAAAGCCCCGAGTAGTCATAATATTTAGTACATATCATAGAGTGTTTCAGGTACAATAAGATATGCTCGTTTTTCCCCGTTCCTGCTGGAAGTGGTCCCGGATGCCTGCAAACAACCCCAGCAGACCGCGGCATCCCGCGAGAGCCGGGTCAGGCCGACCGCGTCCACACACACCCCCAGGTGCGGACACCCGGGGGCGTGGGCTCGGGCGCAGCCGGGCAGAGGCTGGGGTCTGGAGAGCAAGGGGGTGGCCCAAGTGCCCCCCGCATCCCCTCGAGTCCGCCGCACCAGCCCACGGAGATGCTAAGTTGCCAGTTCTCTTTTTTAGAGCCTGTTTTTGAACCGTTTCCTTATTAATACAATAATTATTTTTCCCTGACAGCACCATTTATAACCATCTACTCTGTGTCCAACTAGCCCTGTTTTCATTAATCAATGGACAGGGAGACGACTGTCATCACCTCTCTGGATTATGACTTATCGGTCTCGTGCAGGCTCCTTTCGGGTGGACACGAATCAGGCGAGGACGGAGCCGTTTTTGGCTCCTGGCGGGGAAGCTTCTGCCACAGAGTCCTGGGTCCTGCCTGAAACCCTCTGCTTCAGAGAAGGGCATCCAGGGAATCCACAAGGAAGTCCAGGAAAGCTGGCCCATGGTGCCCTAAGGCATTGCAAGCCACTGTAAGAGGCAGCGCCCACCCGAGCACTATGGGGCAGGCTGCCGGGGTCCAAGGGGAGCTCAGAACACTGCCCGGCATCATCAGGCAAGAGTCCCCAGTTGTTGGAATATGTGAGAAAACCGATGACAAGGCTAAGAATGTGTTAAAGGGGGATAGCCCAGGGATGTGGGCTAGGGCAGGACCCCCTGGGGGCCGCCCTAGAATGAAGCTGGGGGATGGATCCCCCACGTGTGGTCCCCCACGGGCTTCCATTAGCTCAGCAGGGACCACTCTCCTCTCATGGGCCTTGTGTCCTAGAGGGAACATGCAGCACGCATTCCATTGTCACTCGAAGCCCCTCGAAGCCCCAGACGTGGCATTGCTGCCCATCCCCTTGACACGTGCTCCCTGGATGATGCTTGCCACTTCGAAGCCCACAAAGCCACAACTGCAGGGGGTGGAAACCCCTGCTCCACGATGATCTATAGCCCAGCTTTGCCACCAGCTGCACGCTGGTCACAGACACTCTGACGATGTAGGGCTCCCCCTTCTCAGCTGGTAAGCAGACAAGAAGAAAATCTCTCAGATAGTTCTAAACTCCACGCGGGTCTTTCCTCGTGAGTGTCGCCTTTAAGCCCCTTTGCTGATAAAGAACAAAGAAGTTAGCCTTTTTTTTTTTTTTTTTTAACTTATAAAGAAGGCTGCCAGTAGGCTGCAGAGCCAGAACCCAAGCCTGGATCTCAGGAACCCTTTCTTCCTCCCACGGGGCACCTCCTGGCTGGGTACTCCTCCCCTAACAGATCCTCCTTGGATCAGCAGGGCACCCACAGCTCCCCTTCCAAGAAGAGTAGATGCTGTCTTCCCAAATGGACCCAGAGCAGAGCTCCCTCACTAGCTCACTCAAGCATCAGCAAATGGGCCAGACTTTCCATTCTGAAACAGCCTCTCAGGCAAGCTCTCAACGCCTCTTTCTGCTGAGGGACAAGGGGAATAAACAGAACCAGCTTGGAGAGTTACATGGCAAAAAGATCCATGGATAAAGAAGATCAAGTGCCTGGGAAGAAATTGCACAAAATATGTTTATAACCTCTGCAGGAAAAATTACAGGACTTGACTGTGAGCTCTTAGATGTCTCAATTAAATAGAGAAATGTACCATACTCATGGATAAGAAAGTATAACATTGCATAGATGTCACTTCTTCCCATCAGTTGACTCACTATTATTCCATTCCAAGTCCTAACAGGGACTTTAAAGGAAACTTGTTAAGTGATATGGAAGAATAAGAAGCCAGATATAGCCGAGATACCTCTGTAGAGGAAGAGTAGAGAGGAAGGACCGTCCCACTTTACGTCGGCACTCAGTGTGAAGCTATAGTATTCAAAGAGTGTGATAATAGTGTATGGAGAAACAAACCCACCAGAGAAACAGGAAGCCCAGAAACAGAACCTCACACTTAGGGACATGGTATTGGGTGCATGACAAAAATCATGTCAGAACAGCAGAGAGCGAAAGGAACTGTCAAATAGATGAAGTTGTGGGAAAAAGTGATTAGCTGTCTGGAAACAGCAGAAATGGTATATTCTCATGCCATGTTGGAAAAGCAAGTCCAGATGGATTAAAGACCTAAATGTTAAAAACAGAACTTTAAACATCTTAGTAGAAAATATGTCTAAATGTCACTTAGAGCTCACTGTAGGAACAGATTTCCTTTAACAAACATCAGTGACTAGAGAGAAAAAGATTAATACATTTGACCATATTAAAATTAAGAATTTAAAAAAATTAAGAGTTTTATATTTATCAAAAGATAACTTTGAAAGTCAAAAGACATAACTGACAAAAACTTAGTATCACCAATGTATTGAACTATATTATCAACAAGAAGAGCATAAGCAACCCAATGGAAAATAGGCAAGAGACATAAATAGGCATTTCACAAAAGAGTAAATAAATATGGCCAATATGTTTATATTAAGAGAGGATGCCATAGACCAAATGTTTGCGCCCCTCCAAATTGCACACATTGTAACCTAATGCCCCACGTGATGGTATTTGGAAGTGGGGCCCTTGGGAGTTGATGAGGTCAGGAGGGTGGGGCCCATGTGAAGGGGATGGTGCCCTTATGAGAAGACACAGGGGAGAGATGACCTCTGTCTCTCCACCACGGTGAGGATTCACACAGCAAGAAGGCAGCCTTCTGCAGACTAGGAAGAAGGCCCTCGCCAGGAGCCAGATCCACCAGGGGCCAGATCCACCAGCACTGTGGTCTCAGACTTCCCAGCCTCCAGCACTGTGATAAATAAACGTCTGTTGTTTAAGCCCCCCTGCCCAAGCAAAGACAGATTGGCATCATTGGTGATCAGGGACATACAATCCAGATGATAATGAGACACAATTTTATACCTATTTGACTGACAAAGAATAACAGTTTAATAACACCGAGTGTTGGAGAGGATGTGGATCCATAGAAGCTCTTATACACTGGGGCGCCTGGGTGGCTCAGTCGTTAAGCGTCTGCCTTCGGCTCAGGTCATGATCTGAGCGTCCTGGGATCGAGCCCCGCATCAGGCTCAGAGCCTGCTTCTCCTTCTCCCACTCCCCCTGCTTGTGTTCCCTCTCTCGCTGTGTCTTTCTCCGTCAAATAAATAAAACCTTCAAAAAAAAAAAAAAGAAGAAGAAGAAGAAGAAGAAGCTCTTATACATTGTTGGAGAGGCAACCCCTTTAGGAAAACAGCTTGTGATCATCCCCTAACGTTGAATATTCACGGTAATTCTACTCCTAGGTGTGTATCCCAAAGAGAAAGTCCTGCACATGTACAAAAGGAGACACATGAAGAATGTTAGTAGCAGCACTGTTCACCATGTCGAGACCCTGGAAACAACCCAAATGCTCATCAGCAGGAGAGTAGATGCCTGGTGTGTATTTTCACTCGGTGGAACACTAGACATGAGTGAACCATGTTGAGATGCAACAATGTGGGAGAATCTCAGCAATTGAATATTAATTGCAAAAACTAAGTCACCACGCGTGACGTCTAGGATGGCACCCTCTGAAAGTTCAAAACAACAAAATAAAAATATTTGATTTTACAAGTGCAATATAGGAAAGCAAAGGAATGAACAAAGTATTGAGAAGATTGTTATCTTGGGTGAGGGAGGTGGGGATATAGGGGGAATCTTAGATTGTTGTCAAGGTTTTAGTTTGTGTTTTGGATGGGGGGGCTCACGTTATTTAAAATATCACTTAAACAATGACACCATGTATGGGTCCAAGGACGAGTGTGTAGGAACCTAGGATTGTGACAGATCCATTCTAGGTATGCAGGGCCAGTTTTGCAGAAATGTCTATGCTTTGGTGTAGCAATTCCTCATGCAGGCATTGACCCAACAGAAAAGAATCGGTATGTGTGCACAGAGCTTGTGTCCAAAGCTGTTCAGGACCAGATTGTTTCTAATAGCAGAAAACTACAAAGAACATTAATGTCCAACAATAGAGGATTGACTGAATAATCATAAAGTGCCATCATATGATGGGATGCTAAAGAAATTTTGAGAAGTGAGGTGAGACATTGTGCACACATTCACTGTAGGGGAAGAAAACTCAAATGTCCTACGGCAGCACCACTGATACAGCGTGGTGAGATTACAGGTGACTTTTGAGGTGATTCTAAAATGTAAGAGATAATAAAAGAAACAGTAGCGCAGCTGGTGCATGTAGAGGCCTCTTGTGCAGATATCAAAAGCGTTATTGCCTCATACTGGCCAAGGGGACACGTTTATTTATCATTTTAATGTTTATATTTTATATTTTAAAATTTAAAAACTATGTTTGTTGTGGATATTTGGGGAAGAGAGAGAAAAGTATAAATAAATGTCCCAGAATCCCTCTAACATGGACGTTCTTCCTTTTAGTCTTTTTTGTCATCACTCTAAGTTAATTTTATGTAACAGCTTGCTAGGCCATGGTGCCCAGTTATTGGTCAGATGCCAGTCTAGGTGTTGTTTTGAAGGTATTTTTTAGATTAACATTTAAATGAGTAGATTTTGAGTAAAGCAGATTACTCTCCATAGTGTGGGTGAGCCTCGTCCAATCAGTTGAAGGCCTTAAGAGAAAAATCCCGAGATTCCCCCAGGAGGAGGGAATTCTGCCTCCCGACAACCCTCATATTCAAGATGCAATGTCAACTTTTCCCTGGGTCTCCAGATTTGGGGCTGGAGCCAGTTCCTTAAAATAACCCCCCCCTCATTCTCCACACACACACACACACACACACACACACACACACACACACACACACACGTGTGTGTGTGTGTACATACATCCTATTGGTTCTGTTTCTCTAGAGAACCTTGACTAATATATTTGCATTTAGGTCCCTTTTACAAAATAGGGCTTTCATATAACATGGAATACATCACGAGCATTAGCCAACACTGTTTAAAGTCTCTAAAAGCCATTTTAATAGCCACACATATTTTTATAATTCATTCTTATATCAGATTATCAGACACTTGAATTTTGCCAATATTTCACTATTGTATGTAATGTTGCAACTACCGGGCTGGGGTTATAATCTTCACATCTCTGATCAACCTAGTTTTGAAGAGACACTGGATGGGTAGGCAGGGCCCAGGGTTTGAGTTCTAGACCTGGTTTGACCCCCGTGGGCAGGAGCTTCACCTCTCCAGTGGCAGCAGGGTGACCTGTCATTTGGGGGCCTCACCTCACCTCACCTCACCCTGTGTCCCAGCCAGCCGCTGAGGACTAAGCTACTCTGGCTCCCCCCATAGGTGTCTGTTGGCGAGCCCCCCCAATTCCGACCACAATATATATATTAAATTTGTTCCCTCTGTCTCCACTGTTGTAGCGTCTACACAGTCTGCCTGTGACAACAGTCTCCTGGTCTCCCCGCTTCCACGCCCAGCCTCCCACAATCTGAAGGGAGCAGACCCAGTGATTTTCTTTAAACGGGAGTCAGATCCAGTCACTGTCCTGCTCAGAACCCTCAGAACCTTCCCACTGCCCTGAGCATAAGCCGTGTCCTCAGCAATCAACAGGCTGGTGACCCTCCAGACACACCCGTGGCCTCTCTCCACCCCACGCCCTAGCCCCCCAGCCAGGCGTGCCTGCCTCAGGGCCTTGGCACTGGCTGTTCCCTCCTTCCGGCTACTTCCCAAGGCTCCCTCCTACTCATCCTTCAGATCTTGGGGCTGCCGCCCCATCCCGTGGCCTTTCCTGACTCCCGGCCCCACCCAGTTCCTCTCCCGGCCCATTTTACATTGACGTGCTTGGCTTTCTCACTAGACTCAAAGTTCCATGAAGGCAGTGCCCAGACCCATCTTGCTTACTGTTCTGTCCCTGGCACCCACGGCATATAGGGGCTCAAGAAAGACTTTTGACTAAACAAACGTCAGGGACCCAAGCCCGGAGAAGCAGCCTCCTCCTCAGGGCAGGACAGCCACACAGGCGGCCGCCTGCGTCACCGGCACCCCTCTCCATACAGGCTCAGACTGCTGCCCGCGGGAGACTTGACGGGGGAAGGGGAGAACATCAGGGCCTGCGGGGCACTGCCCAGTGACCAGAAGGAGAGGGCTGAGGCTAAACGCATGCTCTGGTTGAATGAGACCCACAGCCCCCGCCAAACTAGATCTGGTTTCCTTCCCCCAGGTGTGTCCCTCTCTCCGTGCCTCCCAGGAGCTGATGCGCTGCAGAGGGCAGGTGTTTATCAGCTGGAGCGGCTCCAGGCCGGGGCAGCCAGAGGTGGGCACGGGCAGAGGCTGCAGGGCCTAGTCTCACCCCGGCAGTCAGTGGGCAGCACTGGGCTAGATTTCTGTTTAGACAGACCAGGAGAAAGGGGGGTGCATGAGTGCTGCGGGTGAGCAGGGTGCACAGCTAGATGCTCTGAGCCTCTCCTTCCCCGGAATCCTCCCTTCTAACCAGGCAACCTGCAGCTCCTCTCCCTGTCCGACGTCGAGCGCTACAAGAAGGTCTACAGACTGAACACTGGGGCCTTGCGGAAAGCTTTTCCCGCTCCAAGTCTCCGGGCCTCCGTTCACTTGAAGGCCTTGTGAATCCCCGGCGCCAGTCCACAGGACGTGGCGATGGGACAGAGAAGGCAAGCTCACTGGATCAAGGAACTAGGACCAAAGCAAGTCTTCAAAGGGCAATGGAAGCCAGAGCAGGTTGACCCTCCCCATCGTCCCCGTGAGCACCACACACAAACCCCTGCCTCCCCAGCCACACAGCCTTCCACGTGTGCTACCTTGCCATCTGCAAGGACATGGCTCGGAAGTCCGGCAACCTGCCCAAGGGTCCACCCGCTAGATAGGCACAGCCAGGGTGGGCGGTGAGACTGGGCTCCCCGGCCCCCCAGGCCCGCCCTCCACCCCACAGGTGCACACTGTCGAGGACCTTCGCGTTCAGCAATCCAAAAAAGTGAAACTCCCCTGAATAGTTCTCAAGCATTCTGACACCACCAAAGGCACAGAGAGATAAACCCGTTCCCCAAAGGCATGGAAATGAAGTTCCCCCCAAAGAACATAAGCCAGATAACCTTTTCTAAGGCGGCTGTCAGTCACCACCTCGGCCCCTTCTCCCTGGGACTTTCTCTGAGTAATATATACACAGTACTGATTTCCTTAAAATTTAGAAGTGGTAGAGGGAACCTGTTTTCTGGAGGAATTCTCAACATGTTCGCACCGCAAGCTTGTGCCATCGGTCCCCTTGGCGCTGGGACCCCGGGCTCCTCACCCCCACACATGCCCGGTACATACGCTTGTTTATACGGAGCTATAGCTCACCCTTGATTGCACAGCAGTGCAGCCTGCTGATGAGGTCTGCTGTTGACATTTCAGCATTAGCTGGCTTTTGTCAATTGTGGCAGCCTAAGAAATTCTATCTTAAGGGCTGCTCTTTATTAAATTTGCAAGATACAAAACTGACTGACAAATAGTCTCTTTTCCCTTTGCAAATGCATAAATATTGGTCAGCAACTCTAGAGTAATTAAAATGTTCTAAATTTAAACAAAAATGTAATTGCCGAAGAGTTTTACAACGACTGGGGGTATCCTCTATTTGGCTTAACACAACATTTTCTTAATATTTTTAACATTTATCAGTGCGCAGATCTTCAGGGGATTAGAATGGGGGGAGAAGGCGGTGGGAAGAACAGTTACGTGAGCCTCCTTGTTCTGTTTTACCAAACTTTGTCACAGAATTTTCTATGCAACTCTTTTATGTGCTGTTGGTGACATAATCCTGTTTTTTTTTACCAGCCATTATATATGATAAATAAAACAATGCTCTGAAAACACTGAGATCTCTCATCAATGTCATTGTGAAAGGGCCCAGATAAATGAGTCCTGGAATCAAAGGCAGATGACATGGCTGACCATGTATCATCTTCTATGTATTGAACGTAGTCTTTGTAAAGATAGAGCGGTAATAAAAAGTGGTATTGTGTGCTCTGAAAGGCTGTGTGGGTCTGTGCATGACTAATCTGTCTTTCTGCATTATTTTATTCAATCTTCTCTGACTTTATGCCTTTGACATTTTTGCTACACTCAGTAAATTTGAGTGAATAGGCAATTTTAAAGAATTTTTATAGGGCTTCAGAGAAGTCATATGCAGACTGTATCTTTGTTCAAATTTAACAGTTTAAATATTTCCTTTGTCTGGGGTGCAGAGTGATCTTTAGACAAAAAAAAAAAAGAATGTTTTAACCTTAAGATTTTAACAATGTTTCCTGAAACAGTTCAATTATTAAAAAAACACAAAACAGTATAACAAGCTTATAATCAAGGAGGTGTCAACTTTTTCTATTTTATTATTTTATAAACATGAGACTGGCCTCTTTCTAAAGATTAAGGCATTCCTTCTTTCTCCAGAAACCAGAGATGCAGAAGATGTAATTTTTAAAAAGGGATTATTTTAAATCTAGAGTTCAGAATGGACTCACTTGAGATCACCCCCTTTTTCTGACTCCCTATTGCAAGGATAGTTGTCTCTCAGTAAATAATGACTTTCGCTGTATGTCTTTAACTCACCATGTAACATGTTATTAGTTCATTATCTAATCTATAACATTAGCTATGCACTTGAGTTTAGTTTACACTACAGAATATGCAATATGAAATAATGATTTCCTTTGCTAAGTTGGGCAGAGGTCCTCGCCTGAAGTATATCAGATCACTACATTTCAGGAAATTCACCCCCTTCCATTGAGGCTGTTAAACCATTCAGAGGAAAACAGATTTCTTCATAAAACTGTTTGGGCGAGCAGGTGCTAGCCTCATAGTTTGGGCTTATAAATACTTTTTAAAAGATTAAACCTTTTAAAGTACACCTAAACTTCAGATGAACCCATCCTGATAGATTTGTATAGCCAATTACATTTTATAGTATCTATACTATCAAAAACATAGTCCACATATATTTTTACGAATCCCTCCATAAGGCCACCTCCAACAGAACGACTAAACATTTATGTTTAGTACAGTTGAAGTGCTTTCAGGAAACTGGACCTCAGGATTCCCTCCTGTGGGAAGTGGGAAATTCTTGCTCTCACGGTCCAGTGCAGGTGAGCCTTAGGGCCCATATCCTGGAGCTGCGGGACAGAGCTGGGTCAGTGGAAGGCAGTCTTCCCCAGACACACGGAAGGCTAAGTGAGGCATAGGGCTGTTCGCTCCGGCCTCTTGCAGGACCCAGCCAGCCCAGGTCCACACTCACTGCTTCTGGACCTGACTGGAGGCTCATACCCTACACAGGAGTGTAGGGCAGGGCAGGCAGTGCTTAGACTCCTCTAAGGGGAAGTGGGACACTGGTGTGCCAGTTGCCAGAG
This sequence comes from Eumetopias jubatus, assembly GCF_037043125.1. Taxonomy (NCBI): domain Eukaryota; kingdom Metazoa; phylum Chordata; class Mammalia; order Carnivora; family Otariidae; genus Eumetopias; species Eumetopias jubatus. The sequence continues at coordinate 43,274,716 of NW_028274816.1, read as the reverse complement.
GCAGAGTCATGGCTGAGAGCAGGGGAGGGCTGTAATGGGGACAGAGAATGTTCCTTCACGTTCTCTCTCTCAGAAAGGAGGAGACTGCATGGAGTCTAAGAAGCCCCACAAACACAGGAGCCTGGCCGTGGTCCACATACAATGAAATAATGTCACCAGCAGCTCTGGTGTCCCCCCGCCCCCACAAACCGCATGCCCTCCGCCATGCACACTGAGTAGAAGACAGCTTACATCTCACCAAGGACGCATGGTAATAAATACACAGGTCCGATGTGGGGTCCTGAACACCTCTGTAATCATCTAGCAGAGAATGAGATCTGGATGCATCATGTCTGGGTTTGTGACTTCTGCCTTGTAAATGGATAAATGTTTCACATCTCCATGTAAGACTGAAACATGAATCCCCTATCTTTTTCATGACAGACACAAACAAATACTTTTTATCACTGTAAAGCACTTGATGTAAGTTCATTAAAATGAAAGATTTTAGAGAGCCCCAAAATGTAGGATATGATTTATGTATAGATCCCTGATAACAGATGTGGTTTCTATTATTTTCCTACCACATAAAGAACTAATCCTGCTCCTGCAGGAAGAACGTGTTACCTTCCTCTTTATGAACCATTTTCATAAAACTGAAGAAACAACGAACACATCCATGATTAGGTATGACAGGTTCCCATTGATTTATTTGACTCGAGTCCTAAGCAGAGATCTGGTTCCAGGTCTGTCTCTGCACATTTTTATTAAATAATAAAACTTAAAACTGAAATGACCCACTATTTCCAAAATAGAGAATAAAATGTTCTACAACTCTAGAGATCTTAGCAATGTTATCAAGAAGAATGTGGAATTTGCCTTTTCAGAGCCCTGCTCTTTAAAAGTGAAACGGTGGAGGCAACCCCCTCGCCAGCATGCTTTCCAGCCCAGCCTGAGCTCTCTATGCTTGAGAGCACCTTATGATGCTGTAACTAACCTCAAACCTGGAGCAGCAGGGGGCCAACAAACCTCAGAATACAGCAATGTCATGCTTTACGGGCACTCTCTCAGCAACAGCATGAATGAGGGGGGAAATTGGTTGCCTAGGAAACCCTCTAGTCCTGGTAATTATTACTGTAACTGACTGCACACCCCACCTATAACAGAAATGAATAATAATTTATAACCGCTGACTGGCAGCTTTCTGTCGGTGCCTCTGCTCACCACTGCTACCTACTGGCGTGCAAAATTACTTACATGCAAACACTGGGGTTTGCCACAGAGTGAACCACCACTAGAGAGAACCTTTAGAGAAATCTCCCATCTTCCTCCACCAGTTTCTGAATACAGTTCAAGCAAATTGCTGCTCGATCAATAGAGCAAAAATGAAAAGTGCTTTGTGTTCGTGTATACAATGGGGGTTGAACAATCTAATGGAAGCTGGTCATCTCAATTAAAAGCAATTTCATATTGTGACATAAGCGAGACCAAAAAAAGGTACTTAATAAGGTTAAAGGAAGCTAAATAAAAGCATATATCTTAATGACCCCAGATGTACGACTCACAAGCTATTTAATAGTATAGAATTTGATACTAAGCAAAACTGCTATAAATAAAATCCTATCTGATAGTTTTGATCAATTAAACTACATAATTAACAAAGATGGTCCATTTATCTTAGGTTGTCTAATTTGCAGTACAGTGTTAAAGCACCTCCACTGGAAGACTAGTTTGTTTAGAAATTAGAACGTTCATAGTGATTTACTGGATTTGGTTTAAAAGACACAGCAGGAGTTGGCAAAATTCACATATCATGGGGTTAATGTGGGTTAGAATGTAGCTATTTGTAATACAAAAATATTGCATACCAAATACACACATCTGATTTCTTTTAACCCTGGTTCATCTTTTCACAGAAGTCGTTACTTTCCTAAAATGAACAACAAAAACAGCTTCATGCACCACTCTTAGAACACTGAAATCTGCCATTTTCAATTTCCAAAGCAAGAGAATGCTGGCATGGTGATGAACCAAGCACTGGTGACTGAGAAGGCGTCAAGTGACCAACGGTGTCCTCCGCCCCAATCGGACCCCCGAGGGTGGGTATTTCCGCTGACGCCAACTGGTCCCAGCCCGCAGCTGCCACGCTTTCCACCCCAGGACTCACTCCTTCTGTCTGGTCAATGCATTTCAAAGTCGAGAGTTCTTTCAGTTCAAGAGTTCAGAAGAAGAAAGACAAATCACTGCAGAGGCTGCTGAAGCTAGATTAAATATCACCAAGGTGGAGGGTGTGTGAAAGCGAGAACGGTGAGGCACACAGCTCGACCATGGTGCAGTCAGTCCAGGCTCAACCGTCAGAACCCTCAGATGCTGCAGTGTTCCTGACAGATTCACTGTCACCAGGGAATGTTCCCTAGTGCATCAGATACCACACATCATGGAACTTCCCACCCCGGGCCCTAATTAGCTGACTGCAATGCAACATAAAAAGTAATTTTCCACAAATATTGTACAGTTTTAAAATCAACAGATACATTTTTTTTATGTTTTCTTCCCGATAATCAATTTTAGGTATGGTCACTGATGACTTATCTCCTTGCTTTTCAGGAATCAACGAATTTCCAAAAGTTCCCTAATTCAGACACGTTGCAGTTCCAACACTGACATGGCCTTGGAGAGTTGCTCTCAGTCAAGGCCCCACTAGAGATGCAACAGCCGCACATAAGATACACACGGGTCGTTTAGGATAGAAACACCATAGTGCAGAACACAGAGCTGGGCCCTGCAGAAAGCCCACAGAGATCATACTAGGCCCTCCATTTTTAAATACAGTTACATTTCAACAAGTATTTACAAACTTCACTTTTCTGAAGGTCTGCCTGCTATTCCTTATAGAAAAAATTAAACTTACTGTTTTAGCTTTTGTGGCCACAAATGGATCTAGCCTATATGCTGCTTTCTATCTTAGAATTTCAAAGCCTGCTCTAAAGCAGAAATATTTTGTTTTCATTTTAATTTCCACCAAATTGAACCATTCCCTCCTTGCAAACAGGATTCACCAAATCATCACTGGCATTCCACTTATTTTCAGTTTAGCTTCCAAACCCCAAATGTACAATGGTTAAAACAAAACAAAACAAAACAAAAAAATGCTGGATCCCAAGAGAACAATCTCCAAAAATATATGTTTACTGATTAAAAGGCTCAGGTTCTTATATCTTGAACATAGTGTAAATAAAACCCCTGGGTAGGTTCTAATTTTACTAGCTCTGTCCCCAGTAAGAATATCAGGATTATTTCCATCCTGTAAATCCCATTGAGCACTATCCCACCTAGAGAGTACCTCCTCTGACATGAAGCAGTTGCCAATTTCCTATCTCAAAGAGGACACAGGACTCTCAAGTTTGAATCCTCACTGTGGATCTCTTAGAGCCGTCTTGGTATTGTTCTTTGACCCAGACGCTGACCTGCCTTCCCATGTAAGATAGACCACTTGAAAGCAATGGATCACTTCTTTAAGGGCTTAAAATGGTACTTTACACAGAGAAAATGCTCAAGGATACTATAAACAAATATTCTGTCAGCTTTCCTGCTACAAAATCTCTAGAAATGCTGGATAAAATAAGACAAACATCTTCTCAAATGTAGAACCTGGTTTGCAAGAAAGTAAGAGAAATCACCAGTGGCTTTAAAAAAAGTAAAGATTTAAAAAAAAAAAAAGCTAAAACCATTATCATCAGGTTAGAGCTGTTCTGGAAGCCAACCAAAAGGTTTAGGTTTTAAAATCTCAGGAAACCGGAGGCAAGTCCTTGAGGTAAATGAGGGAAGTCAGTCAGAACCAAGACAGGACCCATGAAGAGCTGGAGCCAAGTAAAAGGACAGATGGGGAGAAATTTTCCCACTAGCGAAAGGACATACCAAAGAAACTTGTTCCTATCCACCTGAGCTCTAGGTGGGGTGGCTTGCGCTGGAGCCCCCCTGGGAATGTGTAACCATAAGTTAGCCCTCCTCCTGATGGGGTTCTGAGGAGCCACAGGCAATGAAACGAACTGAGACACCTGATCAATGGACATCACAGAAAGAGGTCCTACCAAGGACTTTTGATTCTAGTCTTGAAATAAACTGGTACGAATCTGTCCTTCTGCCATAAACAGCTGGGAAACTGCCCAAAATCCATGACACAAGTGTTTTCAGACATGAGAGCAATGTGTAGTACAAGACTGAGACCCCCAAACAAAAGAAACAAAGAGGTGAGTCCTATAATCCCCGTTTTTCTCAAGAGACATTTTTCTGGACCACAGCATGAGGAGGAATCCAAACAAGTAAGACTGAGCTTATAAGAAAGAAGCCAACAACTTCATGAAGCGATCCAGATCAACATCCTGATGTGATGCGAAGAACAAGGCACCTCATCTCTATGATACTCTTCCCCAGATTCTTAACTCCTGGCTAAGCATAAGAAGACAATGGACAAACCCAAACCAAGGAACATCCTATAAAATTACCTGGCCAATATCCTTCAAAACTATTGGTCGTGAAAAACAAGAGACTGAGAAATTGTCACAAATAGGATGAGAACGAAGACATGACAACTAAGCACAATGTGGCATCCTGCCATGGATTCTGGAAAGAAAAATGGCATTGGTGGAAGAAGTGGTAAAATATAAATGAAGTCTGAGTTTAGTTAATACTGTGTTGTGCTAACTTCTTAGTTTTGACAAGTGTACCTTGGTAATGTAATATGGTACCATTAAGGGGAAACAAATTGGGCGAGGGATGTATGACAGCCCTCTCAGTTATCTTTGAAACTTTCCTGTAAATCTAGACTTATCCAAAATAAAAAAAGAATTCTGGCATCAAATAAAAAATTACTAAACATGAGAATAAGCAGCAAACTGGGACCCATGATCAGGGGAAAAACCAGTCAGCAGAGCTGTAGACATGATGTGAAAATGCTAGAAATGACACAATTAGCAGACAAGAACTTTAAAACAGCTATTCAAATATGCTCGATTTAAAGGAAATCATTAAGATAATAAAGAGGGAAATGAAAGATTTATATTTGTTTTTCAAAGATTTTACTTGAGAGAGAGGGAGATAGAGCACGAGCAGAGGGGGAGAAGCAGCAGACTCCCGGCTGAGCAGGGAGCCCGATGTGGGGCTCGATCCCAGGACCCTAGGATCATGACCTGAGCAGAAGGCAGATGTCTGACAGCCACCCAGGTACCCCAAAAGATTTTTATATTAAAAAAAAAGAGCCAAATGGAAATTCTGGAGGTAAAAAAAATATACGGTATCTGAAACAAAAAAATGTACTGGATGTAATCAAGAGCAAATAAGAAGATACTGCAGGAAAAAAAAAATCAGTGAACTTAAAAACCTATCAGTAAAACCTACCCAGAATGAAAACAGAGAGAAGAGGGCTGAACAAAACTGAACAAGCCTAAATGACCTCACGGGGACAATAAATGCTGTATAACATAAATGTGATTGGTATTACAAAATGAGTGTGTGTGTGGGGGGGTAAACAATATTTAAAGAAATGATGGCCAAAATATTTCCAAATTTGAGAAAACAAAACTCTAAATCCACAGATCCAAGATGCTCAACAAACCCCAACAAGACTAAGCACAAAGGAAATCATTCCTATGCACATCATTATTAAATTGCCACAGAAAAAAGATAAACATCACATACAGGGCAACAAAGATATAGAAAACAACAAAATTCAAGACTATAGAAAAATATCTTCAAAGTGCTAAAGGAAAATAACCTATCAAAAGGATTCTCTACCCAGCAAAAATATCTTTCAAAAATGAAGACCAAATAACACTTGGTCAGATAAAAATTGACAGAATGGTCAATTGATCTGTCACACTAAAAGAACTATTAAGGGAGGTTCTGTAGGCTGGAGGAAAAAAAAAAATCAGGTGGAAACAATGTACAGAAAATAATGAAAAGACGAGAAATGGTAAATTCAGAAACAGACATTAAAGATTTTCATACATTAAAAATGGGGGGGAGGGTACGCCTGGGTGGCTCAGTCGGTTAAGCAACTGCCTTCTCCTCAGGACCCTGGGATTGAGCCCTGCGTCAGGCTCCCTGCTCAGCGGGAGTCTGCTTCTCCCTCTCTCTGCCCCTCCCTGCCCCACTGGTGCTCTCTCTCTCAAATAAATAAATAAATAAATCTTTAAAAAAAATTTTTTTAACAGATAATTGAAAGGAAGGGCAAAGTGAGGACCTTTGTTAATACTTTCCCCAAAGAGCAAAGGTAAAATTGGACAAAACTGTCAAAAACAACTATTTCAGAACTCTGAAAACTGACCAAAGGCATAAAACAAGAAACTGAGCCTTGGGTAAGAATGACGTAGTCTATGACATGTTAGCCACCTTCCTTCGCCCAGCTCCTTCTGAACACTGGTTCTAGCAGGGCAGGACAGCTCGTGAAAACCAGAAGCATTTACTTGGTCTGGGAATGACTAGATCTGGAACAATGTGGGAAGTCCTAATGCCCAGAAACTTTGTCAAAACAAATGGGAAAGGCTCACATCACAGCTGACCTGAGGTTGCAACACTGGCTGATGCAACCAAGAGACCAGCAGTCTGGCTGGAAATTTCATAGGAAGATCTAGGGAGTGAGACATCCGTAGGCCTTGACAAGCTCACATTTTGAAAGACTGTGGGCATGTTAGAGTATGTATATACATGCTCATGAGGTACCTGAGAAGGTTCTAGCTGTTTATAGAACCTCTGAGGCCTTGCACATATCACGCACACAAACACATGCACAGATACACACAGAAGAGACACAGGAAAGCTGGAATGAAGTAAGAATAAAAACTGGGGAAGTCTTGTAAACTGCATGAATTTTGAATGCATGCTCCAAACCACACACAGGTGCACTGACAAATGATGGGAGCCTTAATGGCTCAAGATATTTAACTATAACCTCTGACCAATCACTGGCTGGCCACTAAGACATACTGATCCAAGAATGCCAAAAGAAGCTGGGCTTAAAATTAAAGAAAAAAAAATGAAGAGACATCAGGGGCCACATTGTGGAAGAAACAAATTCCACACAATTATTCCAGGCAAAAGGAGATCAGAATCCAGAGGTGTTAAAATGCATTATTTGAAATGTCCAGTTTTAAAAAGGAAAATATGGCCATACACTTGGGGTGGGGGAAGCAGTAAATACTAAGAAATAGTTTAGAACACAAAGAAATTAAAAGGTTATACTAAAAGAAATATTTATTTAACACCAAGAAGAAAATCAAGGAGAAACAGAAGAAAAAAAAAGAGATAAGACATATAAAAAACAAACAGCAAAATGGCAGATGTAAATGATCTATAATTATTAATTCATGTAATCAAAAGGGAGACTATCAGAATAGATTTTTAAAAAGCAAGATTCAACTATATGCTATCTACACAACATGAATGCTAAATTCAAAGACACAAATGGGTTGGACCTAAAAGGAGCACTATGTAAATGTAATCATAATAGAGCCAAAGTGGTCATGAACATAGACTTTAAGATAAAAATATTACTAAGGAAAAAGAGGGGCATTTTGTAATAACAACAGTATTAATTCATCAAGAAGCTATAACAATGACAAACATATATGCACCTAACAACAGAGTCAAAAAATAAATGGAGCTAAAATTACCAAAAATGAAAAGCTATGACAACTCAACAATAGTAGTTTAAGACCTCAATAACCCACTCGCAATAATGGACAGAGCAAGTAGACAGAAAACTAGCAAGAACACAGAAGACAGTGATATTGATGAACATGCCATGATAGAGAATACAGATTCTTCCAAACACACAGGAGAGAGTATCCATTACTCATAAAAAAAAGTCTTCATAGATTTTAAAAGACTAAGGACATAGTAAGTATGTTCTCCAGACAACAGAATTAAAATAGGAATCAATAACAGACAGAAACTTGGGAAAGTCTCAAATATTTGGAAATTAAACAATACATATTTAAATAATCCATGGATCAAACAAGACATCTCAAGAGATAATAGAATATTTTGAACTAAAGGAAAATGAAAACACAACAGATCAAAATTCACTGGATGTGGTTTAAGCAGTGCTTAGAGGTTAATTTATATCTTTAAGTGCCTATATGAGAAAGGAATAATCTCAGATCAATACCTTAAGTTAGCACATTAAAAAAACTAAAAAGGAAGACCAAACTAAGCCCAAGCATGGAGAAAGAAGGAAGTAATAAAGACTGGAGTGGAAATCAATAAAATAGAAAACAAGAGGGAAAAAAAAAAATCAATGAAATACAAAAATGTTTCTTTGAAAAGCTCAAGAAAATTGACAGAGCTCTGGCTAGACTGACCAAAAAATGAGAGAAGACAAAAATCAGCAAAATCAGAAATGAAATCATTACTAATCTTACAGAAACTAAATGGATTGTAAGGAACTACTATGAAGAACTATAGGCCAACAAATCGGACAACTTACATGAAATGGACAAATTCTTAGAAAGCCAAAATTACCATAATGGGCTCAAGAAGAAATACAAAATTCAAATATAACAAGTAAAGAAACTGAGTAGTAATTACAAATATCCCCAAAAAGAAAAGCCCACGCCCAGATGTTTTCACTGGCAAATTCTATCAAACATTTACAGAAAAACATAATACCAATCCCTCATAAACGTATTCAAAGGAGTAAGAATAACTCCCCATCTTGTTCTATGAGACTAGTGTTATCCTGATACAAAAGCCAGACAAAGACATCACAAGAACAGAGCACTACAGACCGGTATTTCTCATGAATATCCCCTACAACATATCTGCAAACCAAATTCAAGAACACATAAAAAGGACTATACACAACATAGAATCATACAATATACAACAAAAGGATTATACAAAGTGGGATTTATCCCAGGAATGCAGGGTTGGCTTAACATCAGAAAAATCAATTGATATAATGTACCATATTAATAAAGAGAAAAATCACAATTATCTCAATAGATACAGGGAAAAAATTGACAAAATCCAGCCCTATTCATGATAGAAAACTCCAACAAACCAGGAATAAAAGGAAATTTCCTTAACCTAATAAAAGGTATCTATGAAAGACTTACAGCAAACATCACACTTAATGGTGAAAGATTGAACACCTTCTTGCTAATATCAGAAATAAGGAAAAGATGTCCATTCTTACCACTTCTATTCAACATTGTACTAGAGGTTCTAGCCAGTGCAATCAGTTAAGAAAAACAAAAGGAATTCAGATGGGAAAAAAAGGAAGTACACTTCTCCTTATTCACAGATAAAATCATCTTTTACATAGCAAATCCTAAGGAATATACACACACACACACACACACACACACACACATCCTTGTGACAGAAACTAATAACTGAGTTCAGGAAAGTTGCAGGATACAAAACAATATACAAAAGTCAACGGCATTTCTACACACTAGAAATGAACAATTTAAAAATGTCATTAAGGAAACAATTCCACTCATAATAGCATCACAAATAATGAAATACTTAGGAATAAGTTTAGAAAGAGTATAAGAGTTGTACACTGAAAACTACTTAACATTACTGAGAGAATTAATGAGGATCCAAATAAATGAAGAAAAGAGTCCATTTCCTGGATTAAGAAGACTCAATAATAACATGGTAATTCTCCCCAAATTCATCTGTAGATTTAATATAATCCCAGTAAAAATCTCAGCAGGCTTTTCTGCGGTAGTGGATAAGATGATCCTAAAATTTACATCGAAATGCAAAGGACTCAGAATAGCCAAAAACATTTTGAAAACAGTAACATTGGAGAACTTAACATTTCCCTATGAGAAAAATTACGAGAAAGCCACAGTAAATAAAGATCATTTGGTACTGACATAAGGATAGACAAATAGATGAAACATAATTGGGAGTACACAAAGAAACAGCTTCATACTTACAATCAACTGATTTTCAAAAAGGAAGCCAAAATAATTCCCTGTAAAAAGAACAATCTTTTCAATAAGTCGTTCTGGGACAACTGGATGGGTATCCAATTGAATTTAAACCCTTGTCTCATATCATAGACAAAAATTAACTCAAAATGATCATAGCCCTTACTTTAAGAGCTAAACCTGTATTAGAAGAAAACACTGGAAAGAAATCATTGTGACTCTGGGTTAGGTAGAGCTCTTCGATAAGACACCAAAAAAAAAAAGAAAAGAAAAGAAAAAAGAAAGGGAGGGAGGAAGGGAGGAAAGAAAGAAAAAGAAGAAAAAAAGGAATAAAAATCCATAAAAGAAAATATTTATCAACTGGATTCTTCAAAACTGAAGACTTTTGTGCTTCAAAAACACGATTAAAAAAAAAAAAATCAAAGACAAGCCAGACTTGAGAAATATTTGCAAATCATATCTGATATTAGACTTGTATTTAGAACACGTAAAGAACTCTTACAACTCAATAATAAGAACCCAATTTAAAAGTGAGCAACAAATTTGAATAGACACTTCAGAGTCTAACAGTACCTGAAAGTACTATGTGAAAGTACTAAACATGAAAGTACTAAACAATGGCTAACAGTACATGAAAGTTTTCAACATCATCGGTCACTACAGAAATGCAAATTTAAATAAATAAATAAATAAAGCTTTATAGCCATTAGAATGGCTAAAGTGAAAAAGACCATACGGTGTTACCAAGGATATGTAGAAACCAGAAACATACACTGATGGTATGTAAAATTATACAGCCACTTTGAAAAACCGCACTCTCTTAAAAAGCTAAACTTAAATTCATCATCCAATCTAGCAACACCACTCCTAGGTATCTATTCAAGAGAAATAACATACGTCTACACAAAAACTTGCAACGTGAATGTTGATAGTAACATTATTCACAATAACCAGAAAAGTGAACAATTCAAGTGTTCGTCCACTAGTGAATGAATCAACAAAATGTGGTATATCCATACAATGGACTACTAGGCAGCAATAAGAAGGAACTACTGATGCATTAATACAACATGGAGGAACCTCAAAAACCTGATGCCAACTGGAAGACAGATGCAAAAGACTAAATACTGTGTGATTCCATTTATATTAACTGTCCAGAAAATGGAAATCCATACAGAGAAAGCAAATTAGTGGTTGCCCAAGACTGCGGATCTAAATAGGGACTGACTGTAAATGGGTACAAAGGATCTTTTTAGTATGATGGAAATGTTCTAAAACTGGGTTGTAGCAATAGTAGCACAACTTGAAATTTAAAACCACCAAACTGCACACTTAAAAAATGGATGTTATGGTATATAAATTATACCTCAATAAAGCTGTTGGGAAAAAAATAGAACCAAAGTACTACAAATGCTAAAGTGATCTTACTGTCTGGGAAGAACAGAGCTATAATAAAAGTGCACATTTTTATAGGAAAGTGTCAAAAAATTAAAATACAGCAAGAATATAATTTCCAAATCAGTAGAGAGAACGGGAAAAAAAAAAGCACTTCATCTGAATAGTAGTAAAGGGCATTGTAGGGAGGTGATAAATAATCAGAGTAAATTGAATGCCCAAAATAGTAGAGTAAGTCCCAATAAGAGTAATTACAGTAACCCTAAACTAAACCTGACAGTTATAAAACATTGTCAGAGTAGGCTAAGAACTGTTTACACTAACACTATAACATCACTACTATGGGCATCTATGTATACACAAAAAGACAAAACACAAAAATATCACACACACAAAATGGAAATGATTATACTAGAAAAATATTTAGCTATATCAATGTTATATGAAATAATTTAAGGCAAAAAAAATTATCATTAAGGACAAGGAGAGTCACTATGAAGCCACTGGATTATGAATATACTAATTCTGTACTTCCATGCACATAATGCCTAAATTCGTATTTAAAAAATGAAGCTTCTCAATGAAACACTGTTACACCGATTAGTTCTCTTCACACTTTTCCTATTCTCTATCTACACATTCCTTTCTTTTACGCATATGGCCAAATAATATCGTTGAAACCACCTCCATTCCAGCAAGTCAAAATGAACTCTCTTAATGTGTGAAGTTTAAGAAACAGAGCAGGTTTCCAATTTGGGTTTTTAAAAAGGTGACCTCACAATTAGTAAGCGAGTATTCGGATATTCTACAGATCACATATTTCCTTATGAGCTACGTGCCCTTGTTTAGAGGGCAAACAATTCACATGTCGGAGAAGGGTGTTAAGAGTGCTGATTATGGAGCAAATCTGCCTGGCTTTAAACCCCAATTCCACCACTTTAACAGCTGTGTGACTTCAAATGTTGCTTAGTCTCTGAGTTAGTCTCCTCATCTCTAAAACAGAGGTGATTAAAAAAAAAAAACAAAAAACACAGTACCTACCTCACTAGGCTGCTATGAGCATTACATGAAATAGTCCATATAAAGTATATGGAAAATGCTTGATACATAGTAAGTGCTCAAAAATATTATTTAATTTTTTACGATTCATCAGGTAAGGGAACTACAAAAACTTTTTATCCTAATGATGTTCCTATAAAATGAAATTAAACTGAGAAAACACTGTAAAATGTAAAAACTCGACAATACTGACCAACAGATTAAGCATATAAACCGTAAGTATCTAGTGTAGTTGAAGATTTCATTTAACAAGCATTCAACTGAAAGCCTATATGCTATCACCGAAAGAACACACAGATAAAGATTAGTATCCTTGAAAAGCTGTTCCTCAGAAGAGAAAAGCAAATCAAATATAATAAGGTATCTGTACTTCTGAAATTTGGAAATACTCCAATGAACAGAAACTTATTATAAATTATATGCAAGACCAATTTCCTCAAAAAAGTAAAAGAAATAAAAAATATAGAAAATGAACATGATCATTATATATACTTAATATTCCTTAATGATTCTGAAACTCCTTTAGGACACTACAGTGTCCCAAAGATATTATCAAAGAATCATCAATGAAATGTAGATACGCAAACGTGTTAAAACTATGTCTTCAACAAGAGAACAAATAACATTCAAAAGAGACCTTATCCTATGTTTAAAAGAAATCACTGAGTAATTGTGCCAATGGCCCAATCAATCCTTCTAGGACTCTTGCCTTGAAGATATAGATACACTGAAGTTACTCATTGCATCATCACTTGTAACTGCAAAATACCAGAAACAGTGCCCATACATAGGGAAGTGCCAAATAAACCATGTTACAGCTACACAAGAGAATACAAGATCTCTTAAAAAAACAAACAAAAGAACAAAAGAAGATCTCTATAAACTGACATACGGTGATTACCAGGGCATACTATTAACTGGGGGGGAAAAAAAGTGCAGTGGAGAAGTTATACCTGTCATCCTCATGCCAGAAAGAAAGGAGTAAGAAAATACATATGGATGTATTTGTGCTAAAGAAATAAAAAAAAAAAAATGAGATGAGAAAATAGGGATTGGTTATACACAGCAGGTAGGTGGGGAAGTGACAGAAAGAAGATGGGACAGGAAACGGGGAGCCAGGAAACAACGGGCTGTGCCACTTCTCCGTTTTTACCTTTTTGCAGAGTTTTAACTGTTAGAAGCACACTGATGTTCAAACACCCTTCACACACCACCAAATTACACCGTTAACACCAACAAGGATGTGGACAACCCAAAATGGAACACAAATAGTAACAAATGAACCTAACTGTATTACAAATACACAATCACAATGAAAGAAATAGGAAAAGAAAAAACACTAACCTAAGCAACTTTGGAAAAGTTTCTTGACCCATACTTAGCTAAAAAAAAAAAAAAGAACATAAAATAGTGCACTATAGTTAATAAATGTGTTTCTCCTGGGGGTAAGGATTAGCACTCTGAAACTACTTTTATGTGTCTAGAAGATTTAAAAAAAAAAGTAGGCAAATACATTGTAGATAATAAGAGCCAGGTTTCTCACTGTTAAAGAAGTCACAAATAAGGAAAAACTGGAACAAACCCTGTGGCGTTTGATTAAAATCAGAAGTGTCAGTATAAACTTGTATGTTTTTTAATATATATAAACAAATATGTAAATGTAAACACATGCATTGGTTAGTATACATAATTTCCACAAGGAAAGGCTTCTAGCAATTGGCACCACAATGGCAATACACACACCCATATGAGAAATGTTGGTTTTTAAACACCTTTCTCCAATAAAAGGAGTAAGGGTTCCTTGGAGAAGTGGCTGATGATTTGAAGACCGGAGCAGGAAAAATACAAGATAAGCCTGTAACATTTTGTGGAGTCAAAATGTTCAAACAAAAATATGGAGATTTGGGAAAGAATTCAGGAACCAACTCAAAGAAGTTCCTAATGGTCAAATATAGAACAATTTGAGCAAACAAAACAATGGTAACTGGATCTTAACCCACAGAATATCCAAGTTTATACTGATATAAATAATAAATTAATAAACAGCAGGAAGGGGAATGGCACAGCTTTTCATTACAAAAGAATTCTAAGAGATAAATGTAAAAAAAATAAAGTACCCAGACATCTTGATGCTAATAAAGCATTAATGCTAATTAATTCTTTTTTTTTTTTTTGCTAATTAATTCTTGACAGGAGCATTGAAATAGCTTCACAGGAGCCCCTCTATCCCATTAGATTACATTAGGGGGGAAGAAGGAGGAAGGATGGGGGACAGGGGAGGGGAGGGAAAAAGGGGGAAGGGAAGGCAGAGCAGTGTTAGGTAGGTAGGTAGAAAGAGCCAAAACAAGAAAATCACCATTAGGCAAATACCACAGTAATAACTGTTGCCAACAAGATCTGCCAATGAATGCAAATATTAGTGGGCTTAAGTTTGAGGAGGAAAAGAAGCATAACTACAAAGGAAAAGATAGTAACTTTATAGTGGAAAAACCTAGCAGACACCACTTTAACAAGGTTAACACTGAAATTTTGGACCTCTTGAAATGACACACTAGAATGCATCTCTGATATGAACCTCTTGATATGATGCATTTCTGTGGTATTCTTGCCAAAAATGCAAAACCTCATTCTAATTATGAGTACATCAAACAAACTCAAATTGAGGAGCATCCTACAAAATATCTGACCAGTACTCTTCAATATGTCAAAATCATAAAAGAAAACAAACTATCAGACTGGAGGAAACTAAGGAGTTACAAAAAATGCAAAATAGGATCCTAGAACAGAAAAACAACACTTAGTGAAAAAGTTGGTGAAATTCAAATAAGATCTGTAGATCAGTTAATAGTACTGTACCAACATAAATTTTCCAGTTTTAATCATTGCATTAGGGTTATACAAGATATTATAATATTAGGGGAAGCTGAATGAAGAGGTATATGCAAACTATACTATTTTTGCAATTTTTCTGTAAGTCTAAAATTTGTTCAACATACAAAAAAAACTTCTGCTATTGTTTTACAATGGTTTAAAAGAGAACACTTATGACCAGCTTCATTTTATCCCATCGAAACATGAATTTAATATGAAAAATAAGGCTATAATGTAAAATTACAATCGAACCTTTGTTGTAAGACTGAAGAAGCCATGAAATGGGGCCACACCACTTCATTTAGTTTTCAGCAGAACATAAGAAAATGTTACCGAACACTTATTCTTTGCTTCTACCACCATCTTATTCTATGAGGGAACATCGTATTTGCAAGTGACATAAACTACATAAACAACAGGCTCAAATTATGAAAAATTATTTAATGACACTACTCTTGAAATTACATGCCTGTAAAGGATATCACAATAGTCCCACAATAAAGTTTGTTTCTGGGGGAATATCTAACAGGGCTCACTTGAATGGCAATTGGGGTCAGGACTCTTCTGTGTGTATGTGATGGTACTCTTGGTTTGGTTTGATTTTTATGGGGGAATGGGCTGAGAGAAAACAGTTTTAACTAAAAATATACGCACAGTTGGTTAAAATTTACTAAAGAACAAATCTACATTTTTAGGCTATCTTTCAAAATCAGTCCTCTGTTCTGACTTATCCATTAACTTGTGGAGATTCAGGCTCATCCCCGTATTATTAAAATACATATTCATAAAATTTTTACAGTTGTGCTGTTCTAGTTACAAATAGCTTCTACTTTTCTAGGACATAATTTCACTTTGTTTAAGCAAGAATTCATTAAAGAAGCTATAAATAACTTTTAAATATTTAGCCATGAATAGAGGGTGGACTGGCATTGATGGCTTATTTTAGTACTAATGCAGAATGCTTTTTAAAAGCTACATTTCAGCATGCATCAAGCTAATGATTAACACTTGAAGTGTAATTTTCAATGTTAGAATAAATTTCTCTTTATTTTAAGGATTTTTGCTAACAGTCAATATGTTATTTCAATTATTTACTAGTAGGAAAGTAGCCTTAGAGAATGAAAATGTTGGAAAATTAAAACATAAAATTTCTTATATAAAAAATCTTGGATTTTTTTTTTTAAGCATCTACACAACCTTTCCTTCTCTCCCAAAATATAATTCCAGTTAAAAGTGAACACACCAAGGAAAAAGAATTGCCTATGGAATTACACGAATTCAAGGAACCACTGTGTGGTGCAGGTAGCATAGATATGAATCAAAGACATTTCTGTATTCAATTCTGAATCATAAACTTCACAACATTTTAGAGACCAAGTTTCATAAAATTTTTACTTGAAAAAAAAAAGGTTTTACAAAATACCATTCTTCTAATCAAAGAAACTTTCCCAGAGGGTACATGTAGCTTTCGGCCTCAGAGATGACAGAATGACCGTCAAAGGGGAGAGTTTTTTTAAATAGCCACCTAGCTGCAAAACCTACAAGAAGTAGATTTTTTTAAAGTGCCTTTAAAATGCTAAAGCAAGTAACATAATTGTTGAATCTATTTGAAATTTTTTAAGTTTCCTTAAAATGGTCCATATGGTATGCACAACTTCACAGCTGGTACAAAACTGCCTGTATTTAGTTCAAAACACAAAAACAATGCATATGAACAGTATTCTTTGAAAAATAATTCTAAATACTGCCAGTGCATCGTAAGAACACTTAGACAACAGTATTGACAGTATTCAGAAAATTAACAAAACAAGCTGAATATTAAAGTATTCAAACATTTACTTTGATTTTGAATACCACTGATAACAGTAAGAGATCTTGCTGCCAAATGAATTCTGGATGCCTATTTCAAACTACACGTAACATATTTTGCGATATAGATTCTAAAGAAATGCAAAACTAGGTTCCAGGATGTAAACTCCCATTGCCTAGGCAGGCCCTAGTTTTTCTGCTGCAATCTGGCAGCTTTGAACTTTGAAACCCTCTTTGTAGTTTCTTCTGATACTTCTGACAGAACTTCTTTTCGTTCTGGAATGGTGGGTAGCACAGGATGAACCAGGGTTGGGTGTGGTGTTAAGGAGGGTGACAGAAATTCTTTTTCTATTACAGTTCCAGAAAAAGCCTAGAAGACAAAAGTCAGATTATGGTAACAAAACGTAAGTAAGATGCCCACAAAATCTTTATCCTGTATTTGCCAATTAGACATTTCTTTTTGTTAAAAGTAAATTCTTAAGATTTTTGGATAAATACACAAAATACAAATTGTTCAAAGAAATCAAGTACTATTAAAATATATCTTAATTACACCACCAAATATAAGTAGATTTTTATAAGAAAGCAAAATGTAAAATGAACGTTTTATCTGGTATCAAACAAAAATGGGTACATAAAATATCCTCAACTTTCACACATTCCATTTATGTCCAGACCATGCTGTGGAAAATAATGTATTGAACTAAAACATGCTATTAGGGTGTCAAACATGAGCTGATGAATGAGCTATCCTATGGAGGCCATGCTGCCCGCTAGCCAATAGCTTACTTTCAGCAGTAGTGACATTTCTTAGGTGGTGTTCATTTATGGCAGTTACTTGAGAATTTTATTGAATCTTGCCTCAATTTTATTTAAGAGATCAGTGTGAACTGAAAAATTAAGTGCTGATACTAGTGGAGACAAGCACCTGCCTCAAAATTTATCATAATTCAATAATGAAAATCAGATGTTCCACCAAAAAAAAATGATTCTTTTAATTTCAACTGGATGTCTGCTGGACTTAATCTGGCCAACTCTGTGTTCAACTGAAAAAAAAGTAATGTGTACAAAATGCTGGAAATATAACCAATGATGTATCTTTACATATCTTTTTATATAAAGATCTTTTTATATAAAGGGGCACCTGGGTGGCTCAGTCAGTTAAGGGTCTGCCTTCAGCTCAGGTCATGATCGAGCCCCGCATCCATCGGGCTCCCTGCTCAGCGGGGAGTCTGCTTCTCCCTCTCCCTCTGCCCCTCCCCCTGCCTTGTGCTCTCTCGCATGCTCTCTCTCAAATAATATTTTAAAATAAATAAATATAAATGAATGACTGACTGAATGAATAAGATCTATAAAACCCAAGGAGTTGATATGGATTTTATTCTCAAAGTTTCTGGTATTTGATTGCCCCTTTCATCTTTTAAAACTCATTACATACAAAGTAAAATCTGACATGTAAACTTTCATGTATATTTTGCTTCCCTTTGTCTACCAAGAGTACAAATTTAGTTAAGACAATGTATCACCTGAATACTTTAGAAAGCCACGCCCCTCCACCTTGCCCCACCAAAGAAACAAAACAAGAATGCCCCTTCCTTCCCACAGTATTTCAAGAACTTGGGTGGAATCCAAGCTCTTAAAAGAAACCCAAAGTCTACTTTCTCAAAACTCCTATTTTATCCTGATGAGCATTGAGCCTTATATAAAAAATGCTTCTGCAAAAAGAAGATATTATTTCAGCATTTAAAGACACTGAAAAGGATATCTTTCAAGTACTTACCATATGCATGAACTATTTGTTTTGGTGTTCAAAAAAAAATGTACAGCTTCTAGAATGCTAATGATAACAGTTCAATACAAAATGCAAAGCTAATAAGAATGAAATAAAACTAAGTTCCAGTCCTGAGCTCTAGCTATACCATGATACATTAAGTCCTTATAAAAACCTAATTTTCAAAAACTTAAAAATAGCAGAAATCTACACCCATTACCTGTTTTTCTAATAGTATGGAAGACTATTAAATGAGATACTTTCCAGGGCAACTGAGATCATTGTACTGGGTGGAGGGGAGGAAAAAAATTTAGGAAAAAAAACAAAAAAATTTAGAAATCATGCCTGGGAATAATGGCAACCATAACATATGACTATTTCAAAGATAGGAATTATTTGGGGATCTCCCAATACCCCTCCCCTCCACACACAATAGTGTGTGCTATGTGGTAGATAAGAATATATCTGTGTGCACTCATTTTTCTGAGGGGAGGATCTCCAGCTTTCATTAAATTGTAAAACGGTTCCATAACCCCCAAGAGTAAATATGTCCCTGGCACAGGCCAAAACACAGGACCTCAGATAATTATCTGCCATATATATTTCTTCTTTAACTCAACTAACGCATATAAAGGAAGTGTATAGTCATCTACTTGAACTATTCTAAAATGACTATGGTTTGGTCTAGTGGTAATTTATTTAAAGTAAGCTGCTAAATGATCTTCTAGCCAAAAATGTAACACATATGCAAACTGAGATACTTTAAAATTCCTACTTCACAAAAATAAAACTTTAAGATTGGTAATATTTTCCCCCTGCAAAAGTTTTCTTGAATTATGTTAACTTTACAAGACCCTCATTTATGTTGCTAGTGACTATTAATGTTTTACAAATTATTAATTATTGAAAAAGAACAAACCTAGAATGAATTAGGTCCCATAATTTTTGAGATTAAATATATGTACAAACTAAAGAAGCTGTAAGATAAACAATTCCATTAACCAGTTGATTAACTTCAATAAATAACAATATAAGATAAAATCATTTAAAGAGTAGAAGACTAATAATTTATAAACCATACCTAGGAGATAGAGCACCTCTAATTTTTAAAAAGGCAGAGGAGAGCCTCTTTTAAAGAAATGTCTTTTCAAATCCAAAAATTATCTCTGTGAAATCAGGAAAGTGAATCATAGGCGCTTCTGAAATGGAGCTACCACCACCTTTTTGATCTCACAAAAACTGAGGAAAGATACTACATGACATAAGAGAGGCAGAGACACACACACACCTCAGGCGTTCCTGATAAGGACAAAAGTTTCTTGGGATGATTTTCCTCTCGTTCCTCTTCCAAAATACTCTCACTAGTGTCACTGCAAGTGGCCTCCTCGCAGCTGACACTCCTCAGGCCTCCCCGCCGGTCGTCCAAGTCCGCAGCACTGCTTTCACTGGTGTCACTGCAAACACTGTTCTCTCTGCTGCGAGACTTCAGGATCGACTTGCGAGGCACGTACTCTCCGTTCACAACATCAACGAAGACTCTACAATATCCGAAAACATACACAGCCACTTGGGTAACTCAAAAACAGAGGATACATTTATAATGATTTAAAAAAAATCTTTTCTAGAAATTAATCTACAACGTTTTTCAAAGTTACATCTAAAATTTTCACAATCAAAATAATTTTTAGCTTCAAATGATGTATTTTATATTCTTAAAAACATGATTTTTTTGGCCTGAGTACTTTTTTTATACCCATGTTCTGGGTGACACCTGATTTGTCAAAATTCCACATAAATTTAGGCCTACTTAGAAGACAATTTAGCAATTTTAACTCTTTTACAAATATGGGTCATGAAAACAGTAGGTATTTTTAAATGGTAACTTTTTCAACAAACAACACAACAAAAAACTGGAACAGCAATGCTTGACTCCTGCTTTGTGAAAAGGTAAACCACATGCCAAGCATCTTCACAGCTATGGCAGAAAGTACTGCTCCAGCCCATTAGAAACACAAACTTATATTTCTAAAGTTAACATACAACATATTTTGACTGCATCGATTGGGAATGTTTTAAAAGCACTGGCAAAGAGGGGGAAAAGGGAAAGACCATGCACTTTTCCAAGTGCTTTGACCTGGGAACCTATGGTAGCTCAGTAGCCCCTGTGAGAGTATTTGAAATACTAAGCAACTCTATCAGAATACCTCACTTTTCAGTGATAGATAGAGCCTTCTGTATTACAGACAACCTCTTCCTATAAATGTTCAGTTACAAAAAGAGGGAAGGGAACAGCACATTGTTCTGCTGCCTGTGAATACCACTCACCTATAAATGTCAGCAGGAGTCCTGATAGTAGGCAGCTCTTGGGCAGAATGACCACCACCAGAGCTGTTCTTTCGTTTACGTTTAGCTTCTTCTTTCTTTTCACTGAATTTTAAAGTGGTATTTTTTCCAGTATTTATTCGGACCTAAAAATTTCACAGCATAAAATAACAACCCTTTTGAGAAATTAAATCAAAGTCAAAACTAAAACAAACTCTGTAAGTAAAGAAGAGTGACAGTTTAAATTTTTTTGACACTCATGAAATGATGTGCATTATCAGGATTAAAAAGTCCTTACCTTAACATACTTTACTACATTAAATTGTATCTTCTTTAATGACCAATTCTAGTCTTCAGTGACTTTATTATTGTATTGAAAGCAAATTACATTTAAACTAAATGATTCATTTATTATAAGCTTTCACATCACCCCATTACTTTGATGTAAATTTTTGCCTTAAATCATGCATTTCAAAACAAAGAGTACAATTAACCAAAAGAAATATTTGGTAAGAATATAAAATTTAGGTCATAAAAGCAATATTAGATAATATTTAACTACTTAGAATATTTTAAATACCTCTAGTTTTTAGAAACTAACTAAGAAAAAGAAACAAACAAAAAAAAATCCTGCAGGATTATCATGTTATTCTTCTATTCCTACTAGGCATTTATACTGCGCTTTCCACATGAATGACTGCTCTTCCTCATAACATTCCTAAAAATACTACTTTTTCTTCCTTTTTTATTGACATGCAAATAAGAAAAAGTTTAAAGCCTGAAATAAGAATCATAAAACAAACTTCTTTTTCTGGTTATTAGGTCAATTTTTTCCAAAGAATTCACAAGATGCTCCCTTTAGCCTGAAGTATTAAAAAATAAATAAATAAATAATTTCACTTCCTATTAGAGCAGGGATAACTTAAGGGACCTAAGAAATATCAAATATGTTTTAAACATGTTTCATTAAATAATAATCACGGATACTTAAGACTGATACCATGGACCCTTAACTCTGCTCTAGGCAATCCCTGAAGAGATACCTTGTGGTACAAAGAGCACTACACTGACACAAAGGACTTTCTGTTTTATTACTAGCCAGCTCTATGGACTTCCAGGCCTTAAGTTTCCTTGAGAAAGATGAATTAGAAAGATAAATTCCCAGCTGCTCCTCAGAGCAGCATTGCAGAGCAAGGGAATGGGTTTAAGGTAGTCTATCCTTCCTCCAATCAGAACCAACCTGTTTTGATCTATTTTAAATACTGGGATTTTACAATAAGTACGAAGGCAATAAAAAGTCTTTTGATACTAAAGAAACGCTTACAAACCCTGTATTAGAAGATCTCTACAAGAGGGCACATTCTGCGTGGAGCACTGGGTGTTATGCACAAACAATGAATCATGGAACACTACATCAAAAACTAATGATGTAATGTATGGTGATTAACATAACAATAAAAATTATTAAAAAGAAGATCTCTACAGTAACCCCCAGGTCTAAAATGCCAAAATTCTAAAGTCATGATTATCCACAGATGTTTATATTTATCAGAAAAGGAGCTACTTTTTACTTCCTCCTAAATTTTTCCACTTTGCTCATGGTGCTCCTATTCATGTTGTGCCCATACAGAAAATAAAAACCAGGCATAATTAAAAATGTAACAAAAGCAGTCACTTTAACATCCTAAGTACACCAAAACACCCACAATATAACTAACTCTCGAATTCATAAGAAAACTCTCTGAATGAAGGACAGGTGGAGTTACAGTGGTTGCTGCTCAAATCTGATCCCTTTCCAGACCCCAAACAATTCAAATTCTATTGTGGCTTCAGAGAACAATGGACCAAAAACAAACTATCTAGATTTTAGACTCCCCCCCTACCCTTTTTCTTTTTAGAAAAATTGGCCAGAATAAGAGGCAAAAGATGGTTTTCTTGTTTGGCACTATCAACAATATTAATCACTGCTGACACTGTTCTTTTTTAAAGAGTATTATCAGGCGCCTGGGTGGCTCAGATGGTTAAGCATCTGCCTTCGGCTCAGGTCATGATCCCAGGGTCCTGGGATCGAGTCCTGCATCGGGCTCCCTGCTCCTTGGGAGCCTGCTTCTCCCTCTGCCTCTCTCCCTCTCTCTCTCTCTCATGAATAAATAAATAAAATATTTTTTAAAAAATAAAGAGTATTATCGATGATACTGAATATTTAAATTATATGCAAAATTAATAAAGTTAAAAGTATACAAACCCTCTTAGGTTCGACAGTATGAGAAAAATATATTGTTGGTATAGAATGATCTCCAACCCCTAAAGCATCATGGTCATTTTCATTTTCATTATCACCACCATCAACATCATCATCATCATCATCATCTTCATTACTGTGGTAAGAATTTGAACCATTCATTGAATGAATGCCATTCATCTGACCACCGAACAGTTCTGAATGTGTAACATCCTTATAACAGCTGCTGGAAGTAACAGAGTCTGTTATTTGATGCATCACATGCACATTTATATTCTGATCTTCCTTTTCTTCTTCAGAAGACGTCGTATCCTCTCCATTTGCAATCATAGTATCAGGCTTACTAGTAAAGAAAAAGAAAATTAACAAGATCAAACAAACACATCAAAATTCTCCACATTCTAATTCTCAGTTCATTTCAATGGGCAGAAATTAAGATTGAATAAGATATATTTTTAACTAGAATTCTAAGTCTATAAAAATGTTTTGAAATAAATTAACAAAAAACCCCTACGCTAATTCTGTATGTTGTAGTTACTCAAACACTAAGTAAAATATAGATGATTTTTTTATCTTTGCAAGAGGACATGGCCACCCACAACACAATATAAATAATACAATCAAGAGATTTGTAAGAAATTCACAGAGAATATGTTTCTCTATTTAAAGACCAGAAATTAAAGTCCCAGAACATGTAACACATTCTTATTTCTACTTCTATATTTGGAATATTTTACAAGCATGTATTATTGTAATTTTAAAAAAAGAATTCATACGTACACACATGAATGTAATTATATGTATACACACATGTACATTTTTCATGCTTCATTTCTGAAGGATTTGAAGACCTTACAAAAATAACAAAACCAAAAAAGCAATAGAACTGAAATAACATCATGCAAAAATAGAAAGAGAATCATGACCAAGAAAATAACAAGATTCAAGATTCAAGACTGATCTAAAAAAATGAAAGAGTTTCAGTTAATCAAAAAGACCTAAGAATTCATAGGTGAAATGGTAGAAAAAAATATATATCCTTTGTGCCTCATGTCCTATTTTTCACAGAAACTAATTACTGCATATGGTACATCATTAAGCAAAATAATATATGAACTTCTGTAGTAACAGATTTCATTGAGCATTCTGACAATTCCAAGTGAGTGCTAATGTGTATTTCAAACAGCAGTTTGGAAAAGTTTTTCATATATATAACTACCTGACCAGATTACAAACTGCCTGCTCAATAAACAGAAAAGTTTGCAAAGGAAAGCAAGAATAAACATTTTACAGTAACAAATCCAGAGCAAGTTTTTCTTTTAACAAGTCATTCAAATATACAGCATTATCCTGACTAGAGTATAAAAATATTTCATTTAAAATGTAATATATAAAACATCCATAATTATTTTAAGTCGACTATATATCTTAGGACTTCATTATATAAAATATGGCTGAAATCTTAAAAAAACAGGAATATTGATTTTAAGTATTTCTGTACACACACATATATGCATGGGCATGTACATGAATGTACAGCCCTAAAAGAAAATATTCTAAAGAAGTTAATATTTATTTTAGAGTGGGAGGATTACTGATATTTTAATATATTATACTTTTCTATATTTTCTTCAATTAACGTATTGTTTTATTAATGAGGAAAGAGATTAACAAGGAAATGTTGTTTAGAAACAAATTCTCTTGGAAAGATAATGTCATTAGGTACCTATCAAGTTCACCCAGCAATTCTTCTTGTCTCTCTAGTTCTTCAAGTCGAGCCCACAGTTCCTTATCAGCAAGCAAATCCTTGGATTTTACATCATTTGCAAAATCTGCTTCAAAAATATCTGAAGTTTTTGGTTTGGAGTGAGGTTTATGAGCAATTCGGTGTTTTGCTATTTAAAAAAAAAGGAAAGACACGGCTATTAATGGCCAACTTTAAAAAGGCATAAATGTAAACTTATGAGACTTTCTTTAGAGGAGAGGGGATGTTGAGACAGAGAGGGATGGTTTTAAAGGTAAGCAAAGGCAACTCTAAGATGTATCTATCTCATAATCTTGCTACTCAAAGTGTGGTCCAAAGACCAGCACCACTGATATCCTTGCAGAACATTTCAGAAGTATTGACACTCAGGGCCACCCCAGATCTGCCAAATCACAACCCTGTGTTTTAACAAGAGCCCAAGAGGATTCATATGCACATTAAAGACCGTGAAGAGCTACCTGAGAGCTTCAAAAATGCAGAAGTAGAAATGGTCACAAGGTACCCTACTTATAACAAAAAAATTCAACACAAATAATACATATCTTCCATTCTTACTCAAAAGAATTTAGTTACTAAAGTAATACATCAAAGCCTTGTCACAGGATACTTTCAACTCTAAGACACTGCCAGGCATGAATACCCTAGGAGGAATCTATAGAGGCTAATCCCTGGGAAGTTGGACTATAATTTTATATATGAACATTTCTACTTTTTAAATTGCTTTATCTTATTTGTAATTCTCATGTGAGGGCAGGAGATAAAGAAAATCTGAACTCAAATCCATTTGCTTTTCATTTGAAAAAAATGGACTTTTTTATAAAGCATATTATAGCTTTGAAGAAGGCAATGGGGAAGAAGTCTAAAATGCTGTTATGAGATATGGTTAACAGATGACCTCCACCGTATATTCAAAAGTAGAACAGCCTCCTAAATCTGAAAATAACAAAATTGTGTTTCATGGCCTATTATTCTCTGTAACTATCACTGATAAAGCAGTATTAGCAAGTTTCATATTTCAGGCCTGTAAAACACAAAAATCTTTCACTGGTCACCACAAACAAAAA
Organism: Eumetopias jubatus; assembly: GCF_037043125.1. NCBI lineage: Eukaryota > Metazoa > Chordata > Mammalia > Carnivora > Otariidae > Eumetopias > Eumetopias jubatus. Next base: position 43,248,492 of record NW_028274816.1, on the reverse strand, counting down.
TTGTAACTTGTCTTTCTGTTCTTTAACTAATGTATGTCTCCTTTATTTCACCTCCTAAAGCCACTTGATACTAATTTTGATGCCCTATTAGTAGAGATAGTATGGCTAGAATATGGCTTCTAAAATTATCCTGTTTCAACCAGTTAAGTTCTCTTCAGAGTTAATTACTTAAAAAAAATGGATTTTAAAAAATCAAAATAATGTTAAAAGTAACAGTTTTCTACAGCAGCAAATTATAAACCATTTATATAATATTTTTAAAAATTTCACTACTGTAACACATTACAACTGACTGGGAAATCACTCACTGCCTTTACTGAAGTAAACCCAAACACATAACCCATCCTTGGCAAGAGAAGGCTATTAGGTGAGCCTGGGAAACCACCTGTGTCCCGAATGCCACTGCAAGCAACATAAAATGAATGGCCGAAAAATGCTTAGATTATCTTTTTCCTTCCAAAAACAACACCTAAAGCTAAACTTTTAAAAGAAGAACTAGCAAAAGATATATTATGACTCAAAGTCAATGATCAAATTAGGGGCAGACCAGTGTATAGAATATACATCTTCTGAACTTGAGATATTTGGATCATTACAACTTTGAAGAAAGCCATGTCATCTCACCACTTAAAATAGATCAACCAGTTATCAAGTTTTTCATCAAAAAGTTATTTCCCTTCTAATGTTTATATTTTAAAATATATTAAAACATATAATGATTTATATCAAAGTTATAAAAACATAATAATCAATGAAACAAATGTTTGTATCTTATGAATTTAAAAGTATCATATAATCCTAAATATCTCACATAAGAGCCCCTGAAAATCAACACAAATGGCAAATATTTAAATAACTAGACATAAAACAATCTTACTGCTTACCTTTAAATTCAAAGTCACTTTTAATTTCTTCTCTTATGTCAACAATGTCGCCTGCAGCCTAATTTTTTAAACAAAAAAAGCCCATTAACAATTTGAATCTTCAATACATTAAAATTCTTATAAGTGCAATCATACAAACTAGAAAAATGCCTGAAAGCAACTGAAACAAGGGATTTGTTCCAGGGCTGTAAGATTTTTTTTCAACATAAAGACTGTTCTAAAAAAACTAGAAGACTGAAAACAAATACTCACATCACTCATTTTCTGCAAATCTTCTGTGAATTCAACTCTGGATTCAAAATTTTTCATCACTTTTTTTAAATCATCTATTGTTTTTCTTACATCTGAAATAAACAACACAACCATTATGTAAAATGTGGCATATGTAAGACCTACAGTATCATTTTAACTATAGTCCTATCATACTGCAAATATAATGACTAAATAATAATGTTTTAGAAAACATCTTACCTTACCTTTATTTTCATTTTAAATGGACTTAACAGTATAGTCACACTGTGGGTTTTTTGTGATATACACAGTATGTGACTCTGTTACTAAAGTGTCTGTCTACTAACATTTTTCTCTACATTACAGAATGCAAAATACGATTACAGATGTTGCACGGTACAACCAAATTCCTCCAGAACCACCACCTATTTGGACTATCACACATAACACAGTATTTCACAACAGTTTGTACAATTTTTATCCAGCTTTACAACAAAAGGATAGAACAGATTGAAATCTGTTATTTTGCTTCTGTACAGAAATATCCCTGAATTAAACAACTGAAAATATAAAATTTTTATGGCATATTATCATCCATTTTCCAACTTTAAATTTTAATAACTGCACAGTAATACAATCTATACACTTTCAATTTCTCCTAAATATCACCCTCCATTAATTTATTTGAAGAAAAAACTTAATTTGGGAATGGACAAAAACATTTCTCTATCTAATACTGGACAAATGCAACAAGTAATTCATGTTTCTTGGATTGAAGTAGAAATCTCTGTTATGCAGCCAATAGCACCATCCAAAATACAGGGGATTTCTAATCATAATTATAAGCTGAATGATCTCCAAATATAGAATTTTTTTAAGGACAGGCACTGATAAAGAATAATAGAGAATGATCTGATACGTCCTCCCCCGGATGCTGGGTGATTTCCTACTGTTTGACAACAGGCACTCAATCAGTAAGCAGCTCAGGAGGGGATGGAGGAGAAAAGTATACAGTCCCTTCTCTACCAATGATGAATGTAGGTCTGGCAAAGGTCTAAGCAGTTAAAATATCTTTTAAAAGCATGAAAATAAGGCAGGGTGTTCAAAGTGAAATATCAGCCCATGTGAAGGGCTTTTCAAACAGCGGCACATTTTCTGACACAGCTCTCATGATACGCAATGCTAGTTTAAATGAAACACCAGCACTTGTGCTCTAGCCATGAATGGGTTACAAAGAAAAGACTGCATTAACCAAATGAAAATGACGGTGTAAACAGTTCATAAAGCCTCGCAGCCCCGATGCCGCTGTAGATCATTAAATTCCTGCAACAATTAGACCTTTTCTCACGGCAGCAAATTGGAGCGGTTGCCATGGCAAATCTGAGCCCTTAAGTCATATATCTTTGATTGCAGAAAGGTCAGACTCAGACAGCCTAATAACTCAAGGAGCTGTTTGACAGGTTTCATCCGAGCATGGTCACAGAACAGCATAAAACTGTGTCGGCAGTTGTTAAAAGCAGGGGGTCAGGGAAAAGGTTAAGGTTATGGAATGTTTTTGCTTCAGTAAACTCAGTCAGATAATGTGTCTAACCAGCTTTAGATCCAAAGAACATGATTTTAGGTAGGAGGTCAAATCAATAACTTTTTTCAAGAAGACTGGAAAATATTAAAAATGGCAGGTAGGTAAGCTAAGTACATTTTTAAAAGTCTATCCACATCTAAATACTGTGCAACCAAGCTAAAGGTATCCCGGGAAGCCTTGGCTTGTCAATGTGGAGAGAACAGATTGTTCACTGAGGTCCTTATATGTTACAGGACTTAGTTTCAATCAACTGTTGTTGATTTTAAAGGAAACTCGTCCTAAGTCATACATGTTAGAAAAAGTTGTGACTATTCCATTTAAGAAGCTAAAGAATGTTTTATAGAAAGAGTAATTAGGAAAACAAAAGATATATCACACACTTACAGTTCCCTCTTTAAATTGAGAAAAGCTCTTTCAACCATATATTAATAATGAACCACTATCACAAAGTTAGGGAATCAGATCTGAACATCACGTATTTTATAACAGAATCCCAGAAATAACTCCAGTTACCACCACCACCATCATCATCATCACGAATATATTTAATACACAGATGTACATTCTATCTGTGATGTACATTAAACATGCGCAGATACTATTCAGTATAATACTATGAAAATATCATGTAAGTTCTATGTTCAGAAACAAAAAATTAGGTAACTATATAGAAATTTTAAGACAAGAAAAAAGAAAGCTGGACCGTGCTAAAAAAAAAATAGCAACAAAAAGCTGGTTGCTCAGAATAAGGGGATAGTGCAGATACTGATTTTGCACAAAATAAATAACAAGTCAAAATAAAATTCATTATCTACAGGTTAGTTCAAAAGAATGATATTAAAAAAAATCAGAATAACTTAATTATGTTTCTTTCTCTAACTCTGAGACTTAACATTATTAACCATGATTTTACATTTTTCACTAAAGCTTTCTATACCCTATTCTCCAAACGTTTTGTTAAGAGATGAAATAGACGTAGGTCACTAAAAACAAATCATGTAAATACACTCAACCATTTTTAACATCCTAAACATAACCCAGTTAAAATCTATTAAGCGAGATTTCAAACCACACTGAAATCACAGTGAATAACAACCTGTTCAGAGAACAGAAAATATACTTTTTAATATGGACAATATCTGTACTAGTTTTAATCTCATACAAACATTCTAACAATCAATTGTTCTGGGCAAAAGAAAACTGAAGTTCAGTTGGATCAAACACACATCTGTGAAAAGTACAGAAGAAAGTACAGGATTCCCCCACTATCGGAAACCATAGCATTCCTATGAAAACTTTTGTAAGCCAAAATGGTATAAAGAGAAGAAGCGATTACCATTAACATATAAGGAAAAGTTTTTGAGTATTCACAGACCTAAAAAATAATCTATTAGGCTTTTCTCATACCTTAGGACACACCTTGCTAACAAGATAAAGTACGCTTGCCCACAGAGTTCAAAGCTATGGTGGCTTGACGATGAGTATCATTCCAGGGAAGGTGCTTGAAGGTGTTTATGGTACATGCTGGCCCTGTAAGGCTTGCTGTAAAATAAGCACTTTTAAATGCTATTTTTGCTTTTCACCTTTCTTCATAAAAGTGAAAATCTCCTTTAGATTTCTTTCAGTTAGGAAAAACAAGGTACTAACATCAGTCTCTCATACAAGTGAAGTGATTAACACAAACTTTCAAAAAATGGGATACCTGTAACTCCACATATACCAAAAAAAGGTAAAAATAAAAACAACTAAAATTTGAGAAAGAAAATAATAATTTGGAGGAAAGGAGAACAAAAGACTGTTTTCAAACTGATAATTTTAACTAAAAATTAGAAATCAGATTTTATAGGATTTCAAAAGTAAAGAATTCAATACAGTCATTACTTGTTCTGCTGACAAAACCAGGCTGCATGTTATTTCTGCACCAAGTATAACCTAATATTTTAAAATCTTCACTAATTCAGAATCTATAGTATAATTTGTCCAGAACTAGCTGAGATTCTTTGCACCAACTATGAAAAGGGAGACTGAAAGCAAACTAATAGTGCAAATTCTAAAGACCATCTTTAAACTAGAAAAGAAAATGTACAAGCTCTTAAAAACTTGAGCAGAATCATTTTCATCTAAGATAAATGATATACAATATTCACTAAGGACCAAATATTTAGAAATATTTAGTTTACAGCTTGTGGAGTTATACATATTTGAAAGGAACAAAGTTATGGATGTAATAAAATTTACAAAGCCTCAATAAAAGTTACAAACATCATTCATGAAAGCGGTTTTCTTACCTAGCCATATACTCATATGTACTAAATAGGATCCAGTCTATAAAGACAACTCTCTTCTGAATCCTTTGTGACCACTCCATTCTCAACCTTCTGTGTGCTGAAATTTTTCAGTGTTCTTTCAATGGTTTCAATAGGACATGCCCCCCAGTGGAAATGCTCACAAATGGAATCAAATGGATTGCTCTGTACAGGATCTCTCCTTAAACCAGTTCCAAGGTTTATACTTCTGCTTTAACACAGAGATTGAATTCATGCACTTCATATTTACTTTTTCCCCATACCTCATTAAAACAACACTAAGTATTTTTATTAAAGGCATAAAAGATAAAGCTAATGGGAAAAGAGAAAAGAAATGACAAGTGATGTCAACCAAGTTTTGGAAACTGGACAAGTGATAACTGACTTTGTTCAAGAGAAAAAGCTGAACCCTAACTGCAGCAAGGGAAAGCGGCAGCAAGTCAGTTTGGGCTGTCAGACCTGGAAAGAATTCTCTTGGAAATACTTCTGAATGAAAGCATGAGCTAAAACAAAGATGTGAATCAAAGTTTGAAGAGAATGGTTAGGTTCCAAATCCCACCCCACAAAGCACAGCCACATAATTTCCCCTTTTCTTGACCAAACAAAGGATTTACAGCCTAGAGTGGTTTGCAAGGACTCTGGGAGGGGTGATGAACACAGGTGAGAATAAGAAAAGTCTTACTAAAAACAGTCCTGAAACATCTAGCCTGATTCCCAAAACGCTAAGATAAAGACTAGAAAATTCTTTTGTAGAATGCTGATTAAGCCCCAAACGGCAGATTTTTGTAGATTCCTTAATGAAACAAAATCAGTTTGCCATCTGAACTCTCTACATAAAAGCCTAATAATCAAACTCAATCCATGCACACAGCTTCTTAAGAGTACTTGCCTCTTAAGTATAAATGGTTAGCCAAGGATCACCAAAAATTTTAAGAGTCTTCACTATTAATGTCAAAGAGGAAGGAAGGGAGGGAGGAAAGGAGGGAAGAAAAAATATAAAAAGCGCCATAGAGGAAACAAAGGCAATGCATAAAGAAAACTTTAAAAGAAAAACTCTAATTCCTAAAAGAACAGTATTGTACTCATGAAACAAGAACAGTATGCTACACCAGAGGAACATTCAAAAAATAACAACAAAACAAAAACACAGAGCTCCTGGGAATTAAAATATACAGAAATTTTTAAAAAAATCCACAATTCCAAATATAAAAAGAAATCACTTCAAAACTTGTAAGACAAAGAAATGAATAACAGGAGAAGGAAATTATTAAAGAAATAACATTAAAAATTTTCCAGAACTGCAAGACATGCATCTCCACACTGGAAGAACCCAACAAACAATTTTAAAAAGATACACAACAAGGTATATCAATGTGGCATTTCAGATCATGGGGAACTAAAAACAAAAACAAAACAAGTTACATACACAGAAACAAGAATGGCATCAGTTTTTGCAAAAGCAATACACAAGACAGAAAGTAACAAGATAATAACTTCAAATTTCTGAAGGAAAAATTGCTTAAAACAGAATTATCACAGTCTGGTTACAGAAAGAGTATAAAAAATATTTTCAGACATGCAGAATTTTAAAAAATATATCTCCTACGCACCTTCCCAGGAAGTTACTAAAGGCTATATACCCCAACAAAATGAGTAAGACCTAAAAGAAGATGCCATGGGAACCAAAGAACAGAGAATAAATAGGAGATAAAGACGTGGTATAATGGTAAAGGAAGATACCAGGAAGATAGCTGTCCTTTTTTCAAGATGGAAGCTAGTCCAAATCAAAGCAAGACTATGAAGAACTCCAGTACAGAGGTCTCTTAAGAATAAAATCAAAGTGTTTCAGTGAACAGACACATGTCATTACACAACAAACAAATAAAAAGCAGTTAACTTCAAACGAAAAGCTATATGAGAATGGAAATGGAATTACACATAAGCGTGAACACTGATTTAACAAAAATTATAATAAAACAATATTAAAAAGTTTGGGGAGCAGAGACAGAAAGAACGGTATGTAAATGATCTAAATGCTAGTCTTTATAGGCAGGGAGCTAACAAATACTACATAAAACTGAAAAAAGGTCAAGAAAATAGAATATGCAAATAACCTGGAAAATATAGATAAAAAGAAAAGAACAATTAAAAAAAAAAGAAAGAAAAAAAGAAAAGAACAGCCAAAAGACTGAAAGTGATTACCTCTGGGGAATGGGAAATGGGAGCTGAGTAGACCCCGATACTTTTTCATTATTTTTTTTTTTTTAAAGATTTTATTTATTTATTTCACAGAGAGATAGCGAGAGCAGGAACACAAGCACGGGGAGTGGGAGCGGGAGAAACAGGCCTCCTGCTGAGCAGGGAGCCCGATGTGGGGCTCAATCCCAGGACTCTGAGATCATGACCTGAGCCGAAGGCAGACGCTTAATGACTGAGCCACCCAGGCGCTCCTCATTATGTTTTAAGAAGATGTACGATGTTTTAAAGCAACATACATTTTTTTTTAAAGATTTATTTAGAGAGAAAGAGAGAGAGAGAGAGAGACTGCAGGTAGGGGAAGGGGCAGAGAGAGAATCTTCAAGCAGACTCCCCGATGAGTGCAGAGCCTTGACAGAGCATGAGATCATGAGCTAAGCCAACACCAAGAGTTGAGCACTTAACCAACTGAGCCACCCAGGGTCCCAAGCTATATACATTTCTTATATAGATAAAAACCAAATCATAAATATATATATTTAAATATAAATATTACATAGTATTATACAGATAAAACCAAATCATAAATTGTAAAATCAAAATCATAGATCGTAACATCAATGCACTTAAAATATGTATGCCCCACTGAAGATACTCAAAAACACACATATTGCCTCATAAAATAAATCATAAAACTGCTGACGGCCATATCACATTTTCCAAAACACATATTCCACAAATACTACCAAACCCTCAAATCTCTCCCACTTCTGAATAAACTTGATTTTATTTCTGTGAAAATTTAAGTCTTTTTAACTTCTCAAACTCAAATATTCTTCATCCATCCTGGCCTCTTTCTCTTTTTCATTGACACTTTCCAAAGCTACATTTTCTGTGTTTTTAATGTCATCGCATCCAGGATCTTTTATCATTTCTCTTGAACCATTAATCACTCAGTACACTTACTACAAACATGCTCAAAAATTTCCCATGCTCAGATGAACGGAAAAAGAAGATGTGGTATATATACACAATGGAATATTATGCAGCCATCAAAAGGAATGAGATCTTGCCATTTGCAACAACGTGGATGGAACTGGAGGGTGTTATGCTGAGTGAAGTAAGTCAATCAGAGAAAGACATGTATCATATGACCTCACTGATAGGAGGAATTCTTAATCTCAGGAAATGAACTGAGTGTTGCTGAGTGGTGGGAGGTGGGAGGGATGGGGTGGCTGGGGGATAGACATTGGGTAGGGTATGTGCTATGGTGAGCGCTGTGAATTGTGCAAGACTGTTGAATCACAGATCTGCACCTGTGAAACAAATAATGCAACATATGTTAAGGAAAAAAAAAAAGAAGATAGCAGGAGGGGAAGAATGAAGGGGAGTAAGTCGGAGGGGGAGAGGAACCATGAGAGACGATGGACTCTGAAAAACAAACTGAGGGTTCTAGAGGGGAGGGGGGTAGGGGATGGGTTAGCCTGGTGATGTGTATTAAGGAGGGCACATTCTGCATGGAGCACTGGGTGTTATGCACAAACAATGAATCATGGAACACTACATCAAGAACTAATGATGTAATGTATGGTGATTAACATAACAATAAAAATTTAAAAAAAGAAGATGTGGTATATACACACAATGGAATATTATGCAGCCATCAAAAGGAATGAGATCTTGCCATTTGCAACGACATGGATGGAACTGGAGGGTGTTATGCTGAGTGAAGTAAGTCAATCAGAGAAAGACATGTATCATATGACCTCACTGATATGAGGAATTCTTAATCTCAGGAAACAAACTGAGGGTTGCTGGACTAGTGGGGGTGTGGGAGGGATGGGGTGGCTGGGTGATAGACATTGGAGAGGGTATGTGCTATGGTGAGCGTTGTGAACTGTGCAAGACTGTTGAATCACAGATCTGTACTTCTGAAACAAATAATGCAACATATGTTAAGAAAAAAAAAGAAGAAGATAGCAGGAGGGGAAGAATGAAGGGGAGTAAGTCGGAGGGGGAGACGAACCATGAGAGACAATGGACTCTGAAAAACAAACTGAGGGTTCTAGAGGGGAGGGGGGTAGGGGATGGGTTAGCCTGGTGATGGGTATTAAAGAGGGCACGTTCTGCGTGGAGCACTGGGTGTTATGCACAAACAATGAATCATGCAACACTACATCAAAAACTAATGATGTAATGTATGGTGATTAACATAACAATAAAAAATTAAAAAAATAAAAATAAAAAATGCTCATAGCAGTGTTATTCACAATCACTCAAAATTGGAAACGACCCAAATGCTTATTAACAACAAAATGAACAACCAGCATGTGATATATTCTGTGAATTCTATTCAACAATAAAAAGAAATGAACTCTTGAAAAAAAAAATTTCCCATGCTCAAAGGAAAATAAAATCTTCCCTTGAAATAATGATAAGAAGCAAAATTATAGCCTAAAGAGCTCTAAGCCCTTATCCCCCCACCCTCCCAACCATAAAACATCCAAGAACAACCAGAAGCTAACTAAAATACCTACAAGAGCTCTGGGAAACAGTCAAAGGTTTACATCAACCAAGCAAACACCCAACCAAGAAAAAGCCACAATCAAAACAGCAGGAAATTTCGAGGCATTTTTACTTGCCTTTTCCTCCCCCTTCCCCAGTGGGAAGCAGTTTTGGTCTGGGGAATGTGGCACCCCAGATCCCAATTCCCCCTTCCTTGAACCACAGAGAATAGACTAGACCTTATCTGCAACATTCTAATTTGTCTAGGGGCTGACTAAAGAACTGGTATGTGTCTCACCTAAAGCAGACTTCAGTGGGAGGAAATTAACTGGCACTGATCATGAAAGCTGCAGCGAGACTGCAGGGAGACTAGAGACCCGCAGACACCGGGCACAGGAAATCAGGGGCAGAGCCACACAACATACAACCTGAGATTGCAAAGAGAAGCAGAGGGAGAATCTTTGTAAATTAAAATATTCAAAAGCAGCTATGTATACAGGATATGAAAATCCCACAGACCCAAGAAACATTACATGCTTAGAAAACACAGAAAAGACCATAACCTTTCAGTTTGGGTTGATAAGAAAGCTCAGAGCATACCTACCTTATTCTGAAATCCTCATCAACTGCAAAGACTGGGAAAAATAGCTGTTTTCACAAATGCCCATCAAAAATTAAAAATTTCACCAAAAATCAAAAGGCATACAATAAATAAGAAAACACAGCCCATTTCAAAAGAACAAAATACATCTCCAGAAACTGTCCCTAAAGAAACATCAGGTGTACTAAACAAAGACTTGAACACAACTGCCTTCAATATGCTCAAAGAGCTAAAGGGAAACACAAAAAGAACTAAAGGAAATAAAGAAAATAATGCATGAACAAAATGAGAATATCAAGAAAGAGACAGAAATTATAAAAAGGAAGCAAACAAATTCTAGAGTGGGAAAATTTAAAAACTAAATTGAAAAATTCACCACAGGGACTCAACAGCATCAACAGCATATTTGAGCAAGCAGATGAAACAATCAGTGAACCTGAAGACTGGGCATTTGAAATTACCAAAGTCTAAGGAACAGAAAGAGAAGAGAATGAAGAAAAGGGAACTAAGCCGGGGGGGGGGGGGGGGGCGGAGCAAGATGGCGAAGGAGTAGGAGACCTAGATTTCGTCTGGTCTCAGGAATTCAGCTGAATAGGGATCAAACCATTCTGAACACCTACGAACTCAACAGGAGATCGAACAGGAGAGTAGCAACAACTCTCTGAACAGAGAAGCAACCACTTATTGGAAGGTAGGGCGTGCGGAGAAGTGAATCCGAGGCGATATTCGGGAGGATAGACGGCGGGGGAGGGGCCGCCGCCGGCCGCTTCTGGCAAGTGATAGAGCCGTGGAGCACAAAATCGGACCTTTTAGAAGTTGGCTCGGCGGAGGGACGTCGCTGCAGTGGCTAAGCGGGGGGTGGAATCCTCCCGGGACAGTGTGGTCTCAGGACCCTTGGGGTCACAGAGAGACCGGGGGTGCCTGAGTGCGCCAGAGCTCCCAGGTATCAGAGCGGGGAAGCCAGCTGCAGAGACGGAGCAGAGTCGCGGGCTCTCAGCTCGGGGTTGCCATAAACTGTGATCTGCGGCCCAGTCGGGGCACGGCTCCCCCAGCAGGGACCCAACAAGCAGCAGATCCGGGGAGACTCCCCTTCCTTCCCGGGGAGGAGCGGTGCGGGAACGCACTGCAGGGATCGGCTGGGTTTGGAGACTCCGTGCGGGGTCGGGTGCCAGAGATAGCAACGCCCGATCACAGGCCGGGTAGGCACGGAGTGCGGCCGGAGACCGGGGACACGGGAGTGACTGCTTTTCTCTGGGGGCACACTGAGGAGCGTGGCCCCGAGTTGTCAGCTCCTCCGGGCGGAGATTGGGAGGCCACCATTTCTGGCCTGGTCCTCCAAAGCTGTACCGAGAGCTTGCAGGGAACAAAAGCTCCTGAGAGCAAACCGGAGCAGCTTCCTTAGCCCGGACCGACAAGGGCGGGGCAATTCCGCCTCTGGCAAAGACATTTGGAAACCACAGCAACAGGCCCCTCCCCCAGAAGATCAGCACGAACAGCCAGCAAGCCAAGACCAAGTTGATCGATCAAGGAGAATGGGAGAACTCCAGCGCTAGGGGAATACTGCACATGGATTCATGGCTTTTTTTTTTTTTTTTTACCATGATTCATTATTTCATCAAAGTTAATTTTTGTTGACTGTTTTTTTTCTTTTTCCCTTTTTCAACCAACATCTTATCAATCTCTTTTTAAAAAAAAAACAAAAACATTTTTTATTTTTCATTTTTAGAGTCATATTTTATCCCTTCATAGTAGTTACCCTTATTTTTGGCATATATATATATGTTGTTCTCTCTTTAAAATTTTGAGATACAGTTTCTTCTAACAGATAAAAATATACCCTAAATCACTAGTGTATGGCTCTGTTCTAGTCTCCTGCCTGATCACATTCTCTCCCTTTTTTCTTTTTTATTTTTTAAATCGTCTTTCTTTTTTCAAACAACTTCTTATCTTATCAAGTCCTTCTATACAATCTTTTATAATTTTCATCTTTACAGTCATCTTCTATCCCTTCATTGTATCAACCCTTATTTTGTACATATATGTCTTTCTTCCTTTAAAATTTTAGGAGGCACTTTTCTCTAACAGACCAAAATACGCCCAAAATCTAGTGTGTGGCACTGATCTATGCACTAGCCTGATCATATTTGATCACATTTTGCTTTTTTTGTATTGTTCTGTTTTTGTTTTTATCTTTTTTTTTCTTTTCTCTTTCTTTTTTCTTTCTTTCCCTTTCTTTTCCCCTGGTTTCAGGTCTTTTCTGATTTGTATACAGTATATTTGCTGGGGACGTTGTAAACCTGTTAGCATTTTGTTCTCTCATTCATCTACTCTCCTCTGGACAAAATGACAAGACGAAAAAAATCACCTCAGCAAAAAGAACAAGAGGTAGTACCGTCAGCCAGGGACCTACTCATACGGAGATTAGTACGATGTTGGACCTAGAGTTCAGAATCATGACTTTAAAGATACTAGCTGGGCTTGAAAAAAGCGTGGAAGTTATTAGAGAAACCCTTTCTGGAGAAATAAAAGAACTAAAATCTAACCAAGTCGAAATCAAAAAGGCTATTGATGAGGTGCAATCAAAAATGGGGGCACTAACTGCTAGGATAAATGAGGCAGAAGAGAGAATCAGCGATATAGAAGACCAAATGATGGAAAGTAAAGAGGCTGAGAAAAAGAGGGAGAAACAACTACAGGATCACGAGGGCAGAATTCGAGAGATAAGTGATTCGATAAGACGAAACAACATTAGAATAATTGGGATCCCAGAAGAAGAAGAAAGAGAGAGAGAGGGGCAGAAGGTATATTGGAGCAAATAATAGCAGAGAACTTCCCTAATGTGAGGAAGGAAACAGGCATCAAAATCCAGGAGGCACAGGGAACCCCTCTCAAAATCAATAAAAATAGGTCAACACCCTATTACATCTAATAGTAAAACTTACGAGTCTCAGAGACAAAGAGAAAATCCTGAAAGCAGCTCGGGAGAAGAGATATGTAACCTACAATGGTAAAAATATTAGATTGGCAACAGACCTATCCACAGAGACCTGGCAGGCCAGAAAGGACTGGCAAGATATCTTCAGAGCACTAAACGAGAAAAATATGCAGCCAAGAATACTATATCCAGCTAGGCTGTCATTGAAAATAGAAGGAGAGATAAAAAGCTTCCAGAACAAACAAAAACTAAAGGAATTTGCAAACACGAAACCAGCCCTCCAAGAAATATTGAGAGGGGTCCTCTAAGGAAAGAGAGAGCCTAAAAGCAGCACAGATCAGAAAGGAACACAGACAACATACAGTAACAGTCACCTTACAGGCAATACAATGGCACTAAATTCATACCTTTCAATAGTTACCCTGAATGTAAATGGGATAAATGCCCCAATCAAAAGACACAGGCTATCAGATTGGATTAAAAAACAAGACCCATCCATATGCTGTCTGCAAGAGACTCATTTGAGACCCAAACACACCCCCAGATTGAAAGTGATGGGGTGGAAAACCATTTACCATGTTAATGGACACCAAAAGAAAGCTGGGGTGGCAATCCTTCTATCAGACAAACTAGATTTTAAAACAAAGACTGTAATAAGAGATGAGGAAGGACACTATATCCTACTTAAAGGGTCTATCCAAAAGAAGATATAACAATTGAAAATATATATGCCCCGAACATGGGAGCAGCCAATTATATAAGGCAATTAATAACAAAAGCAAAGAAACACATTGACAACAATACAGTAATAGTCGGGGACTTTAACACGCCCCTGACTGAAATGGAGAGATCATCTAAGCAAAAGATCAACAAGGAAATAAAGACTTTAAATGACACATTGGACCAAATGGACTTCACAGACATATTCAGAACATTCCATCCCAAAGCAACGGAATACACATTCTTCTCTAGTGCCCATGGAACATTCTCCAGAATTGATCACATCCTAGGTCACAAATCAGGTCTCAACCGGTACCAAAAGATTGGGATCATTCCCTGCATATTTTCAGACCACAATGCTTTGAAACTAGAACTCAATCACAAGAGGAAAGTCGGAAAGAACTCAAATACATGGATGCTAAAGAGCATCCTACTAAAGAATGAATGGGTCAACCAGGAAATTAAAGAAGAATTAAAAAAAATTCATGGAAACCAATGAAAATGAAAACAAAACTGTCCAAAATCTTTGGGACACAGCAAAGGCAGTCCTGAGAGGAAAGTATATAGCAATACAAGCCTTTCTCAAGAAACAAGAAAGGTCTCAAATACACAATCCAACCCTACACCTAAAGGAGCTGGAGAAAGAACAGCAAACAAAGCCTAAACCCAGCAGGAGAAGAGAAATCATAAAGATCAGAGCAGAAAACAATGAACTAGCCATGGGGTCTGGCCACACACTCCCTCCTATGAGCAAACAAGCAGGCATGTGAGCAGAACAATCGGTTAGTGAACTGAATGGAAATAAACACTTTAGTTATAAAAAAAAAAAAAAAGAAAACAATGAACTAGAAACGAAAAGAACAGTAGAACAGATCAACGAAACTAGGAGCTGGTTCTTTGAAAGAATTAACAAGATTGATAAACCCCTGGCCAGACTGATCAAAAAGAAAAGAGAAATGACCCAAATCAACAAAATCATGAATGAAAGAGGAGAGATCACAACCAACACCAAAGAAATACAAACAATTATAAGAACATATTATGAGCAACTCTATGCCAGCAAATTAGATAACCTGGAAGAAATGGGTGCATTCCTAGAGATGTATCAACTACCAAAACTGAACCAGGAAGAAATAGAAAACCTGAACAGACCTATAACCACTAAGGAAATTGAAGCAGTCATCAAAAATCTCCCAACAAACAAAAGCCCAGGGCCAGATGGCTTCCCAGGGGAATTCTATCAGACATTTAAAGAAGAATTAATACCTATTCTCCTGAAAGTGTTCTAAAAAATAGAAATGGAAGGAAAACTTCCAAATTCATTTTATGAGGCCACCATTACCTTGATCCCAAAACCAGACAGAGATCCCATCAAAAAGGAGAATTACAGACCAACATCCTTGATGAACATGGATGCAAAAATTCTCACCAAAATACTAGCCAATAGGATCCAACAGTACATTAAAAGGATTATTCACCACCACCAAGTGGGATTTATCCCTGGGCTGCAAGGCTGGTTCAACATCCACAAATCAATCAACGTGATACAATACATTAACAAAAGAAAGAACAAGAATCATAGGATCCTCTCAATAGATGCAGAAAAAGCATTTGACAAAGTACAGCATGCTTTCTTGATCAAAACTCTTCAGAGTATAGGGATAGAGGGTACATACCTCAATATCATAAAAGCCATCTATGAAAAACCTACAGCCAATATCATTCTCAATGGGGAAAAGCTGAGAGCTTTTCCCCTAAGGTCAGGAACACGGCAGGGATGTCCACTCTCACCACTGCTATTCAACATAGTATTAGAAGTCCTAGCCACAGCAATCAGACAACAAAAAGAAATCAAAGGCATCCAAATCGGCAAAGAGGAAGTCAATCTCTCACTCTTTGCAGATGATATGATACTTTATGTGGAAAACCCAAAAGACTCCACCCCAAAACTGCTAGAACTCATACAGGAATTCAGTCAAGTAGCAGGCTATAAAATCAATGCACAGAAATCAGTGGCATTCCTATACACCAACAACAAGACAGAAGAGAGACAAATCAAGGAGTCGATCCCATTCACAATTGCACCCAAAACCATAAGATACCTAGGAATAAATTTAACCAAAGAGGCAAAGGATCTGTACTCAGAAAACTATAAAATACTCAGGAAAGAAATTGAAGAAGACACAAAGAAATGGAAAAACTTTCAATGCTCATGGATTGGAAGAACCAACATTGTGAAGATGTCAATGCTACCTAGAGCAATCTACACATTCAATGCAATCCCCATCAAAATACCATCCACTTTTTTCAAAGAAATGGAACAAATCATCCTAAAATTTGTATGGAACCAGAAGAGACCCCGAATAGCCAGAGGAATATTGAAAAAGAAAAGCAAAGCTGGCGGCATCACAATTCCGGACTTCCAGCTCTATTACAAAGCTGTCATCATCAAGACAGTATGGTACTGGCACAAAAACAGACACAGAGATCAATGGAACAGAATCGAGAGCCCAGAAATGGACCCTAAACTCTATGGTCAACTCATCTTTGACAAAGCAGGAAAGAATGTCCAGTGGAAAAAAGACAGTCTCTTCAACAAATGGTGTTGGGAAAATTGGACAGCCACATGCAGAAGAATGAAGCTGGACCTCCTTACACCACACACAAAAATAGACTCCAAATGGTTGAAAGACCTAAACGTGAGACAGGAGTCCATCCAAATCCTAAAGGAGAACACAGGTAGCAACCTCTTCGACCTCAGCCGCAGCAACTTCTTCTTAGAAACATCACCAAAGGCACAGGAAGCCAGGGCAAAAATGAACTATTGGGATTTCATCAAGATAAAAAGCTTTTGCACAGCAAAAGAAACAGTCCACAAAACCAAAAGACAACCGACAGAATGGGAGAAAATATTTGCAAATGACATATCAGATAAAGGGCTAGTATCCAAAATCTATAAAGAACTTATCAAACTCAACACCCAAAGAACAAATAATCCAATCAAGAAATGGGCAGAAAACATGAACAGATATTTTTCCAAAGAAGACATCCAAATGGCCAACAGGCACATGAAAAAGTGCTCAACATCGCTTGGCATCAGGGAAATCCAAATCAAAACCTCAATGAGATACCACCTCACACCCGTCAGAATGGCTAAAATTAACAAGTCAGGGAACGACAGATGTTGGCGGGGATGTGGAGAAAGGGGAACCCTCCTACACTGTTGGTGGGAATGCAAGCTGGTGCAACTACTCTGGAAAACAGTAGAGAGGTTCCTCAAAAAGTTGAAATTAGAGCTACCATTCGATCCAGCAATTGCACTACTGGGTATTTACCCCAAAGATACAAATGTAGGGACCCGAAGGGGTACGTGTACCCCAATGTTTATAGCAGCAATGTCCACAATAGCCAAGCTGTGGAAAGAGCCAAGATGTCTATCGACAGATGAATGGATAAAGAAGATGTGGTATATATACACAATGGAATATTATGCAGCCTTCAAAAGGAATGAGATCTTGCCATTTGCAACGATGTGGATGGAACTGGAGGGTGTTATGCTGAGTGAAATAAGTCAATCAGAGAAAGACATGTATCATATGAACTCACTGATATGAGGAATTCTTAATCTCAGGAACAAACTGAGGGTTGCTGGAGTGATCGGGGGTGGGAGGGATGGGGTGGCTGGGTGATAGACATTGGGGAAGATATGTGCTACGGTGAGCGCTGTGAATTGTGTAAGACTGTTGAATCACAGATCTGTACTTCTGAAACAAATAACGCAACATATTTAAAGAAAGAAAAAAAGAAAAAGAAGATAGCAGGAGAGGAAGAATGAAGGGGAGTAAGTCAGAGGGGGAGACGAACCAGGAGAGATGATGGACTCTGAAAAACAAACTGAGGTTTCTAGAGGGGAGGAGGGTAGGGGGACGGGTTAGCCTGGTGATGGGTATTAAAGAGGGCACATTCTGCATGGAGCACTGGGTGTTATGAACAAACAATGAATCATGGAACACTACACCAAAACAAATTATGTAATATATGGTGATTAACATAACAATAAAAAATTAAGAAAAAAAAAACAACAACAAACCCAGGATCCAACTATACGTGGTCAACAAGACTCACTTTAGATCTTAGGACACAGAAACAGATTGCAAGTGAAAAGATGGAAAAGATATTACATGCAAATAGTAACCAAAAGAGAACTGGAGGGGCTATATAATGAGACAAAATATGATAGAAAGTCAAAAAAGTTATATGAAACAAACGATATTTTATATTGATAAAAATTTCAATCTATCAATATAACAGTTATAAACATATACACACCTAACAACATAGCACCAAATATATGAAGATAAAATTGACAGAATCCAAAGGAAAAATAGTCCTCCAATAAAAACTGGAGATGTCAATACTCTACTTACAACAAAGGATTGAACAACCAGAAATAAGAGCAATAATAGAAGATTTGAACAAAATTATAGACCAACTGACGCTAATATATATGTGAACACTCTATCCAAAAGAATACATATTCTCCTAAGAAAAGGAAAAATGAAAAATTCACAAATGCATGGAAATGTAACAGAACACTGACTTAAGGGGTCAAAGAAGAAATCACAAAAGAAATTAGAAAATTCCTTGAGGGGCACCTGGGTGGCTCAGTCGTTAAGCACCTGCCTTAGGCTCAGGTCGTGGTCCCAGGGTCCTGGGATTGAGCCCCATATCAGGCTCCCTGCTCGGCAGGAAGTCTGCTTCTCCCTTTCCCACTCCCCCTGCTCGTGTTCCCTCTCTTGCTGTACCTCTCTCTGTCAAATAATAAAAAATCTTTAAAAAAAAAAAAAAGAAAATTCCTTGAGACCAATGAAAATGGAAAATACAATATAACAAAATTTACAGGACGCAGTGAAAGCACTGCTAAGAAAGCAATTTATACCAGTAAACACCTACATTAAAAAAGGAGAAAGATCTCAAATAACTTAACTGTATGCTTTAAAAGGAACTTGAAAAAGAGTAAACTAAACTCAAAGCTAGCAGGTGGAAGAAGAACTAGGATTAGAGTGAAAATAAACAGAAATAGAAAAACAATAGAAAAAAAAATCAACAAAACTGAAAGTTGATTTTTTTTTAAAAGACCCACAAAATTGACAAAGTTTTTACCTGGACTGAGAAAAAGAAAGAGAGAGAGGACTCAAATTACTAAAATCAGAAACAAAAGTGGAGACGATTCTATTTATTTTATAGAAATAAACAGGATTATAAGAGAATACTATGAAAAACTGAATGCCAACAAATTGGATGACGTAGATGGACAAATTCTTAGAAACAAATGCACGATTAAAAATGATGCAAGAAGAAATAGGAAATCTGAATAGACCTGTAAAAAGTAAGGAGACTGAATCAGTAATCAAAAACCTTCCAACAATGAAAAGCCCAGGAACAGATGGCTTCATGGATGAACTCTACCAATTATTCAAGAAAAAACTGACATCAATTCTCAAACTCTTTCAATATATTAAAGAGGAAGGAACACATTCTGCGAGACCAACCAGACAAAGACACTAAAAGAAAACTACAGGCTAATATCCCTTATGAGTATACATGCAAAAATCCTCAACAAAATGCTAGCAAATGGGGGACTGGGGAAATTCGACCAAGTTGGACCAAATGTACAAACTTCCAGTTATAAGATAAATAAACTAGGAAGGTAATGTACAATGGATGACTACAGTTACTGCTGCTCTATGATATATAAGAAAGTTGAAAGATAGTAAATTCTAAGCGTTGCCATTACAAATAATGAGAAAATATTTTTTCTTTTTTTTGTCCATTTCTTTTTATTCTATGTATATGAAGTGACAGATGTTACTAAAACTTAGTAAGTAAAATCTTTACGTCATACACACGAAACTCAACTGATGAAGAGAAAGCCTTTGACAAAAACCAACACGACTGCACAATACAAAACAATAAACTAGGAATAGAAGCTAACTTCCTAAATATGATAAAGGCCACATATGAAAAACCTAAACTGCCATCATACTCAATAGTGAAAGACTGAAAGTTGTTCCCCTAAGATGAGGAACAAGATGAGGATGCCTACTATTCTATCTATTCAACACAGTAATAGAAGTTATAGCGATGGGTCACAAATAAGGTCTCAACCAGTACCAAAAGACTGGGATCATTCCCTGCATATTTTTGGACCACAATGCTTTGAAACTCGAACTCAGTCACAAGAGGAAAGTTGGAAAACTGAAATACATGGAGGCTAAAGAGCACCCTACTAAGAATGAATGGGTCAACCAGGAAATTAAAGAAGAATTTAAAAAATTCATGGAAACAAATGAACATGAAAACAACTGTTCAAAATCTTCGGGGTGCAGCAAAGATCCTAAAAAGGAAGTATACAGCAATACAAGCCTTTCTCAAGAAACAAAAAGGTCTCAAATACACAACCCAACCCTGCACCTAAAGGAGCTGGAGAAAGAACAGCAGATAAAGCCTAAACCCAGCAGAAGAGAAATAATAAAGATTAGAGCAGAGGGGCGCCTGGGTGGCTCAGTCATTAAGCATCTGCCTTCGGCTCGGGTCATGATCCCAGGGTCCTGAGATCAAGCCCCACATCAGGCTCCCTACTCAGCGGGGAGCCTGCTTCTCCCTCTCCCTCTGCTGTTCCCCTTGCTTGTGTTCCCTCTCATTATGTCTCTCTCTCTCAAACAAATAAATAAAATCTTGAAAAAAATTTAAAAAAAAAGATTAGAGCAGAAATCAATGAAATAGAAACCAAAAGAACAGTGGAATAAGTCAATGAAACTAAGAGCTGGTTCTTTGAAAGAATTAATAAGATTGATAAACCCCTGGGCCAGACTTACCAAAAAGAAAAGGAGCCAAATAAATAAAATCATGAATGAAAGAGGAGAGATCATAACCAACACTGAAGAAATACAATTATAAGAACATATTATGAGGAACTATATGCCAATAAATTAGACAATCTGGAAGAAATGGATGCATTCCTAGAGCTGTGTAGACTACCAAAACTGAACCAGGAAGAAACAGAAAACCTGAACAGACCCATAACCAGCAAGGAAATTGAAGGTGTAATCAAAAATCTCCCAAAAAACAAGAGCCCAGGGCCAGAGGCTTCCCAGGGGAATTCTACCAAACAGTTAAAGAAGAATTAATACTTATTCTTCTGAAACTGTTCCAAAAAATAGAAAAGGAAGGAAAACTTCCAAACTCTTTTTATGAGGCCAGAATTACCTTGATCCCAAACCAGACAAAGACCCCACCAAAGAGGAGAATTACAGACCAATATCCCTGATGAACATGGATGCAAAAATTCTCACCAAAATACTAGCCAATAGGATCCAACGGTACATTAAAAGGATTATTCACCACGACCAAGTGGGATTTATTCCTGGGCTGCAAGGCTGGTTCAACATCCGCAAATCAATCAATGTGATACACTACGTTAATAAAAGAAAGGACAAGAACCATATGATCCTCTCAATAGATGCAGAAAAAGCATTTGACAAAGCATCCTTTCTTCATTAGGATTTTGTAGGCATAAAGGGTATATACCTCAGTATGTACAGTGTAGGGATAGAGGGTACATACCTCAGTATCATAAAAGTCATCTATGAAAAACCCACAGCAAATATCATTCTCAATGGGGAAAAACTAAGAGCTTTTCCGCTAAGGTCAGGAACACAGCAGGGATGTCCACTATCACCACTGCTGTTCAACACAGTACTAGAAGTCCTAGCCTCAGCAATCAGACGACAAAAAGAATAAAAGGCATCCAAATCGGCAAAGAGGAAGTCAAACTCTCACTCTTTGCAGATGATATGATACTTTATGTGGAAAACCCAAAAGACTCCACCCCAAAACTGCTAGAACTCATACAGGAATTCAGTAAAGTAGCAGGATATAAAATCAATGCACAGAAATCAGTTGCATTTCTGTACGAGACAAAAGGAGGAGAAATTAAGGAGTTGATCCCATTTACAATTGCACCCAAAACCGTAAGATACCTGGGAATAAATCTAACCAAAGAGGCAAAGGATCTGTACTCAGAAAACTTCTACTCATGAAAGAAATTGAGGAAGACACAAAGAAATGGAAAAACGTTCCATGCCCACGTACTGGAAGAACAAATGTTAAAATGTCTATGCTACCTAGAGCAATCTACACATTTAATGCAATCCCTATCAAAATACCATCAACTTTTTTCACAGAAATGGAACAAATAACCCTAAAATTTGTATGGAACCAGAAAAGACCCTGAATAGCCAGAGGAATGTTGAAAAAGAAAACCATCACAATTCCAGACTTCAAGCTCTACTATAAAGCTGTAATCATCAAGACAGTATGGTACTGCCACAAAAACAGACACATAGATCAATACAACAGAATACAGAACTCAGAAATGGACCCTCAACTCTATGGTCAACTAATCTTCGACAAAGCAGAAAGAATGTCCAATGGAAATAAGACGGTCTCTTCAACAAATGGTGTTGGACAGCCACATGCAGAAGAATGAAACTGGACCATTTTCTTACACCATACCAAAAAACAGACTCAAAATGGATTAAAGACCTAAATGTGAGACAGGAATCCATCAAAATCCTTGACAACACAGGCAGCAACCTCTTCCTAGAAACATCACCAAAGAAAAGGGAAGCAAGGGCAAAAATGAACTACTGGGACTTCATCAAGATAAAAAGCTTTTGCACAGCAAAGGAAGCAGTCGATAAAACCAGAAGACAACCGACAGAATGGGAGAAGATATTTGCAAATGATGTATCAGATAAAGGACTAGTATCCAAAATCTATAAAGAACTTATCAAACTCAACACCAAAGAACAAATAATCCCATCAAGAAATGGGCAGAAGACATGAATAGACATTTCTGTAAAGAAGACATCCAAATGGCCAACAGACAACATGAAAAAGTGCTCAACATCACTGGGCATCAGGGAAATACAAATCAAAACTTCAATGAGATACCACCTCACACCAGTCAGAATGGCTAAAATTAACAAGTCAGGAAACGACAGATGTTGGCAAGGATGAGGAGAAAAGGGAAACCTCCTACACTGTTGGTGGGAATGCAAGCTGGTGCAGCCACTGTGGAACACAGTATGGAGGTTCCTCAAAAAGTTGAAAATAGAGCTACCCTACAACCCAGTGATTGCACTATTGAGTATTTACCCCAAAGATACAAATGTAGTGATCTGAATGGGCACCTGCACCCCAATGTCTATAGCAGCAATGTCCACAAAGCCAAACGATGGAAAGAACCAAGATGTCCATCGACAGATGAACAGATAAAGAAGATGTACTGTGTGTGTGTATACACACACACACAATGGAATGTTACACAGCCAACAGAAAAATGAAATGTTGACATTTGCAACAACTTGGATGGAACTAGAGAGTATTATGCTAAGTGAAATAAGTCAATCAGAGAAAAACAATTATCATATGATCTCACTGATATGTGGAATTTAAGAAACAAGGCAAAGAATCATAGGGGAAGAGATGAAAAAATGAAACAAGATAAAACCAGAGAGGGAGACAAACCATAAGAGACTCTTAATCATAGGAAACAAACTGAGGGTTGCTGGAGGGGAGGGGCAGGCGTTGTAACGAGCAATGGGTGTAAGACTGATGAATCACAGACCTGTACCCCTGAAACAAATAATACATTATATGTTAATAATATAAATAAATAAATAACTAGGAGTCCATAAGAAAAAAAAAAGTTATAGCGAAAGCAATTAGGCAAGGAAAAAAAATAAAAAGCATCCAAATTGGAAAGGAAGAAGTAAAATTATCTCTATTGGCAGATGATACGATCTTATATGTAGAAAACCTGAAATATTACACACACAGCTAAAAAGCTAATAAATTAAATACTCAAAAACAAGTTGCATTTCTATACACCAGCAATGAACAATCTGAAAATTAAGAAAATAATTTCAATTTACAATACCATTAAAAAAAATTTAGTAGTAAGTTTAGCCTAGAAGACACAAGACTTACTGTGTTGCTGAAAGAATTTAAAGAAGACAAAGTAAATGGAAAGACATCCTGTGTTCATGGATTAGAGGGTTTAATATTGTTAAGATACCATTT
The DNA here is from genome assembly GCF_037043125.1 of Eumetopias jubatus. NCBI lineage: Eukaryota > Metazoa > Chordata > Mammalia > Carnivora > Otariidae > Eumetopias > Eumetopias jubatus. Next base: position 43,224,383 of record NW_028274816.1, on the reverse strand, counting down.
TACCCAAAGCAATCTACAAATTCAAATCAATCCCTATCAAAATCCCAACAATTTTGCTGTAATAGAAGAAACCCACCCGAAAATTCATATGCAATCTTGAGAGACCCTGAATAGCCAAACAATCTTGCAAAAGATGAAAGTTGCAGATCTCATACTACTTGATTTTAAAACTTTCTAAAGGTACAGTAATCAGAATACTATAGTACTGGCATTCAGACAGACATATAGATCATAAAATAGGGTAAAGAACCCAGAAATAAATCCTCCCATATATATCCAAACAATTTTCAATAACGGTGTCAAACCATTCAATGGGGGTAAAGACAGTCTTTTCAACAAACACTACTGGGAAAACTGGATAGCCATATGCAAAAGAACGAAGTTGGACCCGTACTTTACACAATATACAAAAAATTAACTCAAAATGGATGAAAAATCTAAATGAAAACTGAAACTATGAAATTCTTAGAAGAAAACACAGGAGAAAAGCTTCACGCCATTGGATTTGGCAATGATTCTTGGACATGACACTAAAAAGTACAAGCAACAAAAGAAAAAAAAAAAAGACAAACTGGACTTCATCAAAATTTAAAACTTTAGTGCATCAAAGGACATTACCAATACAGTGAAAAGGCAGTCCACAGAATGGGAGAAAATATTTGCAAATCATCTATCTGATAAGGGACTAATATCCAGAATATATAAAGAACTCATACAACTCAACAACAAAAAGACAACCCAATTCAAAAATGGGCAAAGGACTTGAACTGACATCTCTCCAAAGATTTTTCTACAAATAGCCAATAAGCATATGAAAAATGCTCAACAAACATCCTGAAGTCCTTAAAGAAATGGAAATCAAAACCTTTAGGATGGTTATTATGAAAGAAAACAATAAATTATGCAATATCCATATAATGCTCTGCAGCCATGAAGAAAAGACAGAAAGATGCAAAAAAACATGTGCTACCATTTGAGTGGTTGTGTATATAATGGGTTGGGAATGCATAAGTCTACAAGATGTGAACACGCAAAATGGTAAGATACTGATAATGACTCCAAGTTATCCAAGTGGATGATAAGGGAGGAAAAGGGACACTTATTTTTCAACGAAAGCCCTTTAAAATTTGTATCATGTCCAAATATAACCTTTTCAAAAAAATTAAGTCACCTTCCATTCTCCCCCATACCTTCCCTAGCCCTGAGCAACCATTAATACACTTTTTGTTTCATAAATTTGCCTATTCTAAATATTTCATACAAGTGGAATCATATAATATATAGTCTATATAGTCTTTTGTAGCTGGCTTTTTTCATTTGTCATAGTAAATGGTACATTTCTTTTTCTTGCCAAGCAACATTCACATTTATCCATTCACTGAATGATAGATATTTGGGTTGTTTACATTTTTGGGTTATTATGAATTATGCTAATATTCATGTACAAGCTTCTGTGCAAATGTATGTTTTTACTTTCCCTTGGGTATAATACTATCTAGGTGTGGAATAGGGCTAGATGGTAACTCAGTGTTTAAGTTTATGAAAAATTCCAAGCGGTTTTCCAAAGTGGCTACGCCAATTTATATTCCCACCAGCAACATATTAGGGTTGCAATTTTCCACATCCTCCCTAATACAAGTTACTGTCTGCCTTTTTTATTATAGATATTGTAGGAAGGATAAAATGGTATCTCATTGTGATTCTGATTACCAATTCATTTTTGACAAAAGTACAAAGGCAACTGAATGGAGAAAGGACTTCCAACAAATGATTTGAGAAAAACGGGACACCTATACGTAAAAAGACTGAACACCTTGAACTAAACCTCACACCTTATACAAAAATTAACTTAAAATGGAACACAGATCTAAGAGCAAAAACATTTTGCTCTTAGATCTGTGTTCAGATGAATGCTCAATGAACATTTTACAGAAGAAAACATAGGAGGAAAATCTTCATGATCTGAGGGTAGGGCAAAGCATTCTAGATATGACACCAAACAAATGATCCATAAAACAAAAAAGTAATAAACTGGACTTCAAAATTAAAAATTTTTGCTCTGGAAATACAATGTTGAGAGAATAAAAAGACAAGATATATACTGGGAGAAAATATTTGCAAATCACACACTTAACAAAGACATATCCAGAATATATGAAGAACTCTCAAAACTTAAGAGAAAGAAAAAATACAACCAAATTTTTAAAAATGGGCAAAAGACTTCAACAGATCAAAGAGGACAGATACACACACAGATGTGAATCAATGCTGAACATCATTAGCCATCAGGGAAATGCAAATTGAAACTCCTACACATCTACTGAAATGGCTTAAATTTTTAAAACTAACAATACCAAGTGCTGGTAAGGATGCAAAGCTACTAGGACTCTCACACCCTGCTGGGACTGGGGGAATGTAAAACAATATAGTGTCTTTGGAAAATAGATTGAAAGTTTCTTAAAAACTGAATACACGTACCCACCATATGACGTAGCAATCCCACTTGTAGGTATTTATCAACAGCAATGAAAATTTATAGTAACAACAAAACATAAAGGTTTATAACAGCTCTGTTCATAATTCCAGAAAATGAAAGCAAACCAAATGTTCTCCAATGGACGAAGAGAAAAATGTGGTATGTGCATATAATGGAACAATACTCAGCAGTAAATACGACTGACCTTTTGATATACAAAACAACTTAGATGAGGCATTATGGTGAATGAAAGAAGTCAGTCTCAAAAGGTTACATAGTATATGACTCCATTTATATGACATTCTGGAAAAGGTAAAATTGATAGTGATAGAGACAGATCAGTGATTGTCAGGCCTTACAGGTAGAGGTAGGGTGTGACCACAAAGAGAAAGCATGAGGGAGTTTCTGTTGTGATCTGAGTCCTGACTAGTGTATCCTATATCCTATTCTATATTCTGACAGTGGCAATGGTTAAACAAATCTTTGTGTTGAAAACTCATGGAACAGTATACCAAATAAAAAGTCAATTTCACTCTGATAATCTTAAAAAATTTTTTTTTAAACTTTAAAAAGCTGGTCATATTCATGTTAAATGGCAAAAATGCAGGATGTGAGCACAAAGAATAGAGCACTTTTAAAAATCAGCTTCCTTAGAGAAACCTCCCCTGAATCCTTTTGTACTTGTGTTAAATCCATTTTGTCCTTCATTTTGAATACTTTTTAAACATGCAATGACCTCCGTTCCACCTTTCCCAATTACCCTGTCAACAGTGAGGTAGGACTGTGTGTTTAACTTGCTATATTTCTTCTTCCATAAGAAAAATAAAGTATCTTTTCTTAAATAAATGTTAAATACAACAAATTACCTAAACATTTCTTTAGTTATTAAAATTAGTATAAAACTGTGTGAATAAAACAACTTTTTAGAATTCATAATAGGTTCTCAAACATAATTCATAGGTACATATTCTGAAAATTATTTTAGATAAACACTGATCCCAAAAGTCATCATTTTTGGTCAATTCCAAAAACCATTTTCAACAATGGAAAGTGATTTACCAAAAAATACCTCTTCATTCTAGAGCTCTAATTCTATTCTATTAAAAGTATTCTCCTGGGGCGCCTGGGTGGCTCAGTTGGTTGAGTGGCCGACTCTTGATTTCAGCTCAGGTCATGATCTCAGGGTCATGTGATCAAGCCTCATTTTGGAGTCCATGCTCAGTGGGCTTGAGATTCTCTCTCTCTCCCTCTATCTTTGTCCCTCCCCTGCTCACAACTGAGCACGCGTGTACATGTTCTCAAAAATAAATATCTTAAAAAAAAAGTATTCTCCCATTAATATATTAAGTCATAACTGATTCTAAAGATTGCTTTGCTGAAATACACATATGAAAATCAGAGTGAAGAAACTTTAACAGACGATGAACTGATTTCATATCAGCAGAGCTACCCCAGTAAAAAGAAAGCTTTCCCCATTAAGAAAGGCCTTTAAGAATTATGCTCATTCTTTTTCCTCTAACGTACATGACTTATTTTAGTATAGTAATGCCAAAAGAATTATCATTGCTGGAAATTATATACAGGCCTAACAATAAGATTCTGATTAGTGTCACAAATGATCAAATATGTTATCAATTATAAACTTATAGGAGTTGATTTGCAATTAGAGTGTCCAAATATAGATCCCACAATTTCACTGAGTAAATGAGTTCTCTAACTAGTACCCACTCACATGTATAAGTGAAATAATTTCAGCTGTAGAAAATTCAGCTGTTTTTTTATCTTTATGACCTCTTTTATACAGAAGAATCCTCAAAAATTTTCAAACACACATTTAACTAGAAAGTTAAAAAAACAGGTAGGGGTGATGACCTACTATCAATTTTAAGTATTTTATTATGGAAATAAGAACATAGATATTAAATGAACCTAATTTTAAAATGCAACTAAGCTAGAACTGAAGCCAAACCCATCCATAAAAATGTGTATGTGGATATGTATCTACACCAACAAATAATATCACAAATAAACAAAACTTAAAGAAATACCTCAATCAAATGAGACAGAGGCCTCACATCACTGAATAAGTATAGGCACTGTTTTGGGTAGCACCTCTCCACACCTGGCCTTCTCTGTAAGATGAAAATATGACTTCTTCTAAACCAAAAAGCATGTTTAAAAATTGTTTCTACTTTTACAAATAGGTATTTTTCTTAGTTCAACAAATAAAAAGTAAATTCCCTCTGTGTACTACAAGTATTAAAAGCAAATGTACTACAAGTATTAAAAGCAAAAGTAAGTCTATAAAAGCAGCTAAAACAAACCAGTTATAAAATATAAAATGAGCCCAAGTCTGATGTCTTCCCAACTTCTATCTATAAAACCACATGTTAAGGACTTTTACACTCTGTCATTTCTGAAAACATGCTAATGTGGGTGATATTTCCAACCCAGATGTTCCATTCTCAAATGTTGGTTCTACTCAAACTACCTACAATTCAACCAAATCACAAATAGTCTGGACTAATAAATCATGGATGATACTTTTAGTAATAGCTTGGCACTTTGTGAACTGATACACATCCGGCAAAGATACATCATTTATAACTGGTACATACGTTCTTTCCGATGCTCAACTAAGCCCACAGCCTGCTTTGCTGAGCACTTTGCAAACCAATTGTCCCCGAGTAAAACAGTGACTTCATTAGTATGGACAAGCTTTCCTGGCATGAAGGCAAAGGGGCCAAATGGTACCTATTGTTGAAAGGAAGGAAGGGAGGGAGGGAGGGGAGGAATAAGGAGAAAGAAGACAAAAAATTAAAAACACTAAAAAAATACATTTTAAGAAACAGCTCTGCGTTGGGGTCTTTTTATCCACTAAGAAAATACATTTTATGAAACAGCATTAAAAGCTCTATGTTGAGGTCTTTTTATCGACTAAGAAAAAATGTCAACTTCATAGAAATTTAACATTAAAGTTTCACTAAGAAAACCTATAGAAAACTGCTTTAGGTTAATAAGTCAGTGTTAAAACAGGAAAAGGAATAAGCACATTTACACACAGCTTTCAGAGAAATTAGCACTGTCTCTGAATGTTTATACTTCGTGTTCATTCATAAATCTAAATGAAAGCAAACTAGCAATGAAATATTAAGTTAATAAAGAATACCTTTGATTAAAAAACCTGAAAATTATTTCTAATAAAATAGCCATTTTTTGACAAACTTGGAATTAACAAATAAATAGCTTTAATGAGTCTACAAATTTTACAAAATATTTGGGCTAGTAAAATAAAGAACAATACATTTATAAAACATTTGAGCTACTGTAATTAAGAACAAAGTCTTTATGAAAAAGAATATTCAAGCAATGAAAGAATCTAGTCCAGGGCTCATGAATAGATCACTATGTCGATACGAAGATCATTCAGACAAAAATTAGCAGTACCTTTTTATATAAAATCAATGTTCTAGGGTGTAATTCTGTGAATTATACAACATTATGATCTATTCCTGCTCTGGCTAACAGGAAACGACTAAGTGCCATATTTCTGTCTTAATTACAGTTTTCTAACACAGTAAATTTGCATACCAAATTTGTCAAATTTTGTGCTAACATTTATGCCATTTGTGTCTCCATAATGTGATAACTTAATATAAATCTGAAAAAAAAGAAAAGAAGCAAATACCAACTATTACAACAATTAGTGGATTATTTTAAAGTAAAACAGGGGCGCCTGGGTGGCTCAGTCGTTAAGCGTCTGCCTTCGGCTCAGGTCATGATCCCAGGGTTCTGGGATCGAGCCCCGCATCAGGTTCCCTGCTCGGCGGGAGGCCTGCTTCTCCCTCTCCCACCCCCGCTTGTGTTCCCTCTCTCGCTGTAGCTCTGTCTAAATAAATAAAATCTTAAAAAAAATAATAATAAAGTAAAACAAAAACTTTCCCTGCTATGGTAGTTACTTCAGATACTGTCTATTAGAGCTTGGCAATTTGTGAATCAATACATATAAAGCAAAGAAACATCTTCTTACTTTCCATAGTTAATACGTAAACAACATACTACTTTAAAAGCAACACACTAAACATACCATGATATTATAAGACAACTTATCAGGCAAGGTACTGAGTCTTTCTTGCAGGGCATTATAGTCATTATCTACCTTCTTCCTGTTGACAAAAAAATAGCAAATACTAAATGAATACACAAATTAACAATTCCTTGAGTAGACTATGTATCAAAAGACAAACTAATCAAAAATCCAATTTTAGCAGTTTAAATATTTAACTATTTTTAAAATTTAAAAATCCTATGTTTACCAAATTTAGCAGTGGCATTATTCAACCATACATATACCAAAAAATTAAGACTTTCAAGGATTTTGGTTTTAGAATTAGAACACACATCTTGAGAACTAGTGTTTCATAATGTAGATCATCTGAACTAAATAAAATTTAGAAATTAAAGGAGACATTGAGGGAAGGCCTGATGTTGAGAGGCAAAGAGGGACTTAAGATGAAGGAAGAAGAGATTTAATAAACCTTGTGGGTGAATAAACACTGGCTGCACAGCAGAAATCATGTACACAAAATTTGACCAGACATTTCAGACCCTAGAAAACTTAAAGCTGAAAAATGTGGAATAACCCTTCAGTTATTCATATTAACGTGATTAAGGTGAGAGAGAACCAACGAGGAGACAGAAGAAATTAGGTAGAGGTAATACAAAAGAGCATTTCGATTTGGCTTTGGAGCCTGTTTCATGTTATATCAAGACAGAGCTACCTAATAAATTAATTTCAAATAACCAAAAGATATCATTCTGTAGGAGTAGAGATGGTCATATGTTTCCACACTATGCACTCAGTTCTTAACACCTGTTGGAAATGAATAGTCCTTCATGCAGATGCCTGTTTTCAAATCCTCTCTGAAAATTCAGTTTCGTAAGGGTTCCTTGCTAGGCTGTAAGCTGCAGGCTAAACCAGTGCACTGAAATTTTTTAAAGCAAAAGGGTGTTGTCAGTTTGAAAAAATTAACAAAAACAAAACCCACCAATTCAGCAAGTAATTTAAAAAAAAACATGTAGATATTGCCAAACTGAAATTAGAATAAATTGCAACATAGATAATCGCTCTCCAGATAATAAAAATGACTGCTCTATAAACATCATGGAATTGATTTAGTTTACTCCTTAGCACCCCTAAAGCAAGAGGAGCATAATTAATAAAAATTATCTCATTTACTCTTAAGAATATCAAGTAATTTCACATATATACTATTATTCATCCTAAAAATATTCCTGTAGTAAATGTCATTTTTCAACATTTTCCTCATTCAAAAAAGAAAGTAGAAGGAAGATGGAAAAAGCACACATTTAAGAGAAATCAGACCTCCTCCATCAAAAAAGATGCAAGTAGTGAATTTAACCTAGGTCTTCTGGCCTGTGTTCTTCCAAGCAAGCCTTTTTATTTCCTGGTGTTCAGTGCTTTTGTAAAACGTTCCCTCAAAATCCTTTTTTATAAACATAAAATGTCTTTATTCTATTTACTTAAGAGAAAAATATCATCCTTCTGGATAAATTTTTGTAAGAATAAAATGGTTTTAAAAAACTTCATGTACAGAGCTACATACCAGAAAGAGCACGGCATTACAATCAGAATAGAAGGTGAATCCCAGCTCCACCACTTCACATACACAAATTAACCCTGGTCTTAGTATCTTCAGTGGTTAAAACTGGAATAATGCCTATCTCACAGGTTCAGGAGAAAGAAATCTAAAGGGTTCAGCACTTAACATCTACACTGAGTATCCAATACCCCTTTTTCCATAAACTATCAAAAAACACCAATTCTAAAATTTTCAAGAAAGACTACTACCCACTAAGTTGAGATTCCATTGTTAAATTCATTCAGTTTGATAAAAAGAGCACAACTTACTGAAAGACAGTATAGCTAAATGTTACCATTTAGGAGGCTTTTGGAGATAGGGTTGGTGTGAGCAATAAATTGGATACTGTCTTTAAAGAACTGATTTGGCACAATGCCTGCACATAGTAAACACTCATTATTAAATCTATGGAACACTAACAGTTTGTATGTTTTTAGATAAGTAATTCAGCAAATGCTCAAGGCCTATACATCAGCTTAGATGTCTAAATGTTCCTGTGATTGTTAAAAAGCTAGTATTAAAGTTAGCATTCAGTATGTCTTATTTTGGTAACTACACCTGGAAAAAGATTTCCTAACCTCTTTTGTATATTAAAAGAATAGTAGATTCAACCACAGGTAATACAAGAGATCAATGTCAGTATTCCAAATCAAGTATGTTCACTTTTAAACTTATCACTAATTCTCTCTAGAACAAAAGTGGACATACTGGAGGATGGTTTAAGATCAGAGTTCCTATTTCTAAATTCTGAGTTGTTTTCTAAAAATACAGAAACAAAAAAATAAAGAAAGAAAAGAAAGAAAAAGATAATTTAAAATGCAGCCCACACAGAAGTCCTTTTTGAAAGGAGGCAAGTAGAGGACAAGCAGTGTCTCTAGGAGAAATTACAGCCTAAGAAACTCTCTCCCCTAAAGGTTCCACTAGTGGAAATATGCAGGATCAAACACCTTGGTCAGAGTTTATCTATTTGTCTTGAAATAGTCCCTCTAATATTCAGGGATTAAATAATCCTGTTAAAGATCACAAAGCCTATAGAGCAGAAAATACAAAAAAAATGATTCTAAGAACTACTGTGTTACAGACGGTAAGTAGGGGATCTTTATTTGCACAAAAATTTAAAGTTTGTTTCTTCTGTTTTATTACTAAGAAACATAATTTTTAGATACTGTAGTCATATTAAAATATGTAGTCAAAAGAGGCAACTGCTTAATTTTTTTTCAAATGGAAAATAAAACCCAGACATAGTAAGGTAAACCACTCAAGCCTACTTTACTTATAACATACAGACCTCCTTGTCTGGAGGTCTTCATCGTATTTGATCCTTATAGATTAAGTTCAGGCTTCAATTCTTAATTTTAAAAAGTTACACAATAAATAAGATTTAATTTGCAACAAATACCTTCGTGCAATGTTCCTTACAGAAAATAAGAACTAAAGCACTGCTCTAAGTCATATATAAGAAACTTCTACAATTTTCTTTTGAATCTTGCTAATCATGCACTATATGTCTTCTGAGAAGCACCTTTTGTATTAAAAAGCAACAGCAAAGGACACACAAGAAGCACACTACAAATTAGCCTTAACCTTAAGGATGAAGATCAGGATAGATCCCATGGGAAACACCTTATTTTCATAAAGCTGTGAGAAGTATGAGAACAAGTTAAATGATGTGTTTGCTCAAGTATTTACAGGTGTAACTGATGTCCACGACTTACTTTGAAATACATTAGGGAAAAATGGATTAATGGATTGAGATAAAGATAGATATATGATCAAGGTTCACCTACACAATTCTTTCAACTTATGTTTAAAGATTTTCGTAACGGAATATTAAAAAGGAGATGGGGGAATATGAAAGCAAGACTACATTTTTAATCCTTTTCTTAAATGCAACTGACAAATCTTTGTAAAGGAAAAAAGTTCTACATCTCTTGTTTGGGGCAAGAAGAAAGTCTCCAATTTTCATCTTTAAATAACGAAAAAGGGAAATAAAATTTAAATCAATGATGCACTAGTTTTGCTAATTTTCAACTTAAAGTAGTAAACTGGAATAGGCAGAAATGTTGACATTAAGCCTGTGGGTTTGTTTGTTTTTAATTTCTTATCATTCTCTCTCTCTTTGCCTAATGTCCTAAACAAAAAATGCAGGAAACAGCAAGTGGTGATCAAAAAGGGAAAAAGAAATGGGCTTTACATTCATATCACTATCTGGGTTAATCTGGGGCAGAGTTAAGTTTTTAAGAAACTACAAAATCCAAAGATTTTGGAATGTAAGTAACTATACAATCTTATTTACAAATGATTTTTAGTCCATCATACCCACTCTAGAACTTCCTGTTAAGAATTCAAGAAAACCTTTGTTTCAATTCAATTCACCATTTATTGAGCTTCTCCTCTGCAACCAAGCCTTATGCCATATGCTGCAGGGATCATTACTCAAATATAGCACGTCCTTATTATTTCTTTGCATTGCTTCTTTGTTAAAGATCCACTAGCTTGATGGATGCCTGGATTTTTACCTCTGAAATTAAGAAAACAGAGGAATATTAAATTCAGGCATAGATTATATATAGGTAAAGAGAAAAGTCTTCTCATTACTAAAGAAAGGAATGATAATGATTGTTTTCAAAGTATCCTCTTAAAAAGTCTAAATAAATTATTAAAGTTATATTAAACAATAAAAACATTCTTGAAAGAAGGATCACATTGTTGAAAGATCTAAAATTTGGCAGGAAAGGGAACATACTAAAAATTAAAATATATCTGTATTAAATTAGTATTATTCTTTTTTTAAATGGTCATGGCAAAAATCTATGATAACATTTAGGCAATATGGTGGCATATTCCTTTTTCTCAACTCTATACCCAGGAAACTTGTGTCATCAGAAGATGCTGATGAAATAATCCATGTTCTTTATTTTTATGAGTCCATCAAAAAACTGTACTGGAAATAGATACAAAGACAAACCTAAATATAAACACTTGTAATTATTCTAAAGTTAATGAAAGAATACTGTCAAAGAGAAATTGATGTAGCTAACATTCTACTAGATTTCCTCAATTTAACTTCTCAACAATGAGAAAACAGAGTACAATGGGTTATATACAGTAAAGCCGGGACAGATGAATTGCTTCCAGTACTCTCTGCCAACAAACATGTACATGTGACTTCAGATTTGTCAGTGATCATGGGTACCTGTTTCTAAACTCATTAGCGTTTCTTTGTTCTAAGAATAAAATGAGATACAAATCTGAAGAAAGTTTAAAAATTATACAAAAACACATTACTCTGAGTTTGAAAAAAATGCCCCAAGGTGCAATGCCCCTAGTTCAGTTAGCTTCAGGTGAAGAGTTTATGGGTCATTTGAATTTTCTTTATTCTCTAAGTTCTCTACAACTGACACTAATTTTTGTGACAAATCAGAAAGAAGGGGCCTTTCAGAAAAGAGTTTAGCTATGATAAGTTTATAACCGACTTAAGCTTTGAATGTTTGTGCCAGTTTCTATTTAATTTTAATTTATAGGTGTAGTTTCAACTTTCTACACTTTATTTCTTTTAGAAAAAAGAAAACATTTTTGTATTGTTTTCTTAGAGCAGTGATTCATAACCTTTTATGGCCACTGATACCTATGAGAAACTGATAAAAACACTAGATTCTTTCCTGAGAAAAAGTCCCTGCATTTGGCACATAATTTCAATAGAAGCCACTCAGATCCCTCAAGGTCAGTTTTTTTAAGAGGTCTTATAACAGTTAAAAAAAAAAAGCAAACCTGGTTTTAAACCCATCAAATGTAAAATTCTCAAAATTATCAACTCCATTGATTGAAATAAAAGTAGGAAAACCATCCCCAGTTCAGTCATGAGTTGAATATAAATTAGTAAAAATGTTAAATTGAATGCATGCCTCAATTTTTTTTTACTGACTACATTTTCCTTAGTCACACAATGATACCCACTGCCTTTAGTGTATTAGAATTTAGACTTTTGTATCTCCAAACAAGAACAAGCACCCTGAATTATCACTAAGTGATCTGCCTCTCAGTCAAGCACTGTTGCTGCAATATTGACACCTTCATCTTCACATGGTACTCTTCCGAGCTTGAAAGCTTTATTGTAGATTGTTCTTATTTTTATAAAAAAAAAAAAATTAAAATGAATAGAAAATTTTAAAAAACTCAAAGTGCAAGGAGGTGTAGTTTTCAAAGCTAATACAGTTAAAATAGAGATAAAAAGTCATTAGGTATGCCAAGTCAAATTGAAGTATAGCACTGGATTTAAGCTGATTGTGGGAAATTGGGAACCAAATATTGTATATGGACACTGCAAATACACAAAGACTATGTTCTAAATGAGATGTACTTACAAATTTTTTATAAAATCCCTAATTTTATTTAAAAAAATTCCCCTATAATGCATTTATTTGCATTTCATTTTCAAAAAAGCATCAAGTATTAAACTAGTGTGGTTCTTAGAAAAACATGATACAAAGGCTAGGGGACTACTAGAAGTAACAAATTATAATAATTTAAGAATCATTAACCTTTTTAAAAAGAAAAGAGAAAAGGCATTTACTATTTGACCTTGGTGACGTAAATACACATACAGAAGTAAAAAACTGAAGGGAATAAAACAAAATGTTTTAAAAAGAGGGAGAATTACCTTCTCTTTAGAATTATGAATAAACTTATTCTTTTCTTATTTCAACCTTTCTATAAATAAGTATGTATTCACTTTATACTCAGGATAAAAAATTAAAAACCTAATTCAGATTTTGTTTTTAAAAATATCATCCTTAAAACATTCAACTTGAATCCTTTTCTTCTGCAACTTAATTTGCTTAGAAATATCACATGCAAAAATTGCAAAACTTACTTAATTTCCCAAACCCATGTACTAATACCATACCATTAAAAAAGGAAAAAAAAGGAAAAAAGAAAATTATGTAGGAACTTAAAAATGAAAGAGAAGGGGATTTGTATATATGATTCCTCCCTCTTGCCCTTGTCCCTAAGGGCAATAAATAACTACATAATTCATAAATAACTACAGAGATTCCAACAACAAAATCATGTAAAATCTCCAGAAGGTTTGGAAGTTGCTCTCTGCTCTACTGGGGGTGGGGGTGAGAGTGGGGGAGGCATCTAAAATGAAAAAGCCCAAACAGAAGGCCCTATACAAAACAGTGACTAAAAACTTTGTGGTCAGTAAAATGGCGAGTCTGAAAAACATGGTTTCCATATTTACCTAACACTGAAAAATGAAGTCATCACCATGAATATTTTTTTTTAGTTTTAAAGGTATGGAAATCAATATTTCACAGATTATGCATAATAAAATAAAACAAATTTTATCTAAGTATATGAAGGCAAGTCAGGAAAGCACTGTTTCAGGTAATTCATAAGAAATATGTTACAGGATTGTTATAATGAAATAGTTTGGTGCTTTTGTGGGGCAAAGAATCCCTCAAAACATCAGATAGAGACAGATACACATATCCACCCATCCACACTGATTCATCTGAAAGAATTCCAAACAAACATATCTTCACTTGTATTTTTTAACTATTTAGGTATGCTCTCTTGGTTATTTCCCTCTATATACTTTGATTATAACCTATACTAGAAACTAGTTACTCTTTTCCTCTAAACAGTCTATTTTCCTTTGAAAAATAAAAATGCCAAGTATTTGCTTTAGAATCCCTCTCTCAGGGCGCCTGGGTGGCTCAGTCGGTTGAGAGTCTGCCTTGGGCTCAGGTTATGATCCCGGAGTCCTGGGATCTAGCCCCAAGTTGGGCTCCCTGCTCAGTGGAGAGCCTGCTGCCTCCCCTGCTTGTGCTCTCTCTCACTCTCATTCTATCTCAAATAAATAAAATCTTAAAAAAAAAAAAAAAAGAATCCTTCTCCCAAAATTCTTGTTGTGATGAGCAGAGAGTTGTATGTTAAATGCTGAATCACAAAATTGTACACCTGAAACTAGTATTACACTATATGTTAACCGGAATGTAAATAAAATTTTAAAAAAATAAATTCACACGCTCAAGTGTTTCAGCATTTATTTATATGCCCAAATTTAAAGCTATTCTTTCCAAAATTAAATATTTGAATAATATGTCTTTTTATTTTCACTTAAGTCTGCTTCATGTAATTTCATAGATATCTTTAATACTTAAAACTTTTTTAAGATGATGTGAAGGAAGAAGACAGTCAAGTTTTTGTAATTCATACGCATACAGTTTATGATTACAAATAATGCCTAACAGACATATGACATGTGTCAGGCATTACATGCTATTTTCATTAAATTCTCACAAATCAACACAAGTAGTAGAACTTTTTTCTTGTGGGACATATTCAATAGAAGTATCTATGATGCATTAAAATGACCATAAGTTCTTCATTACTCCTCCCACCAACTGGAGTCTATTTCCCACTTTGACCAACATAATGTGGCCTTGGCAGCTACCATTCTTGCTGCCCTGAGATCATCAAGTAAAATTAGCCAGGGAGAAGAGCACATGGAGAGAGGCCCAGCTAACAACCAGCACTAGCCACCAGACTTGTGGCTAAGGCCATTTTGGACAACCCAGCTGACCCAGCCACCAAAAAGCTGCAACCACACGAGTGAGCCCAAACAGAATAGCAGAACAAGAAGAGAGGTAAGTCAAGCCCAATATGCACATCCACAGAATCATACACAAACACACAAAAAATGGTAGTACTTGTAAGCCACTAAGTTTTGGAGTAATTTTATTAAGGAACAATAAATAACGGATATTAACAGCTTAGGAAGGATATATTTCGAGTTGTAAAACCATATAGTCTTAGTAAGGTCACCATTATTTATTAAAAAAAAAATCAGTACCAAATCTTATTTGGTAACTCTAAAAATTAGACATTCGACACACAATGAAATTTATGGAAATGAAATGAAGAATAAGAGTTAACTAATAATTGAGAACAATCTCCAAGGACGAATTAAATGAACAGTGTACAGTCTGATTTCATTTTTGTCAAAAAGGGTAGGAGCACAATCTATAAAGACATGTGGATGAATACACATGCACACACATATACACAAACACACTCCCTTTAGGCAAACGATTTTTGAAAAGATTGATAAGAAACTGCCAAAAAACCCATTGTTTACAAAGATAAATGAGAACTGGGGGATAAGGGTAAGAGAAAAACTATACCCCATTTATACCCTTTAGAACTTCCTACATTTTGAACTATATATTCTGCCAGATTTATAATTTTTTAGTGTAAATTTTTAAGTTTGACTTAAAGATACACACTGAAATATTTGCAGATGGAATAGTTTTCAGATTCATTCATTTCAAAAGCATTGTAGGTAGGGGAAAAGGGTAGGACAGGCTATTTAAATGCAACAGCTCAGATGACACCACGAGTTGATAATTACTGAGGCTGAGGGACCGGTACATGTGGATTCACAATACAGTCACCTTTTGTTTGAAATTCTTCATAATAAAAAGTTATCTAAAAACATTAAAGCTTTAACAATACTGCTTAAAAAGCCTTCTTTCCATCATGATAAAATAAGATGACATGAATACAAAATATTCAGAAATATTTACAAAGCTTTGGTAGGTTTTTCTTGTTTTCTTTATTCATCTGACAATTAAAATTTTCAAAAAAAATTTCAGAGCTACTATTAATATTTATTGAGTGGATGGTCTATAGACATTATCTCACTCGATCTTCAAGTTAAGTAGTATGATCTTCACTTTACAAGGAGAAAACTGAGAATCTCAGTAATTCACCCAAGGTTACAGTTAGTAAATGACAGGATTCAAATGCAGATCTGTGACTCTGAATCCCATGCTCTTTAGGGAAGAATTAAAAAGATAAAAAATTACAGATAATCTACAAATAGAATAATCAGGCCCTGGTGGATTAAACAGTAGGAAGTATATCCATATTTTAGTAAGAAAATAGTGTGTGGATTTTATAATACCTTATTTCCTGAGTTAAGTAAAAAGGATTTTAAGGGAGGAAAAACCCGCTGTATTTAAATTTTTTTTTAATCTTCACTAAATTGAAAATGACTATTAGCTCTAAAAGTGTTGCACAAATTCTCAACTATTAGGTTTAAACCTTTCCTTATTATCTGTTATTAGCTAAACAAATATTATAAATGTTTCTAGTCACCGAAGTTCTAGAATTTGAATTAATTTTCTGGAAGAGTTTTTTTGGGCAGATCCTGTTTGCCCCAGCCCATTATTACTCCTACTTTTCTACAAATATTTTTACTTCTGCCCTACATTAAAAAAAGAAAAAAATTTAAGATCATTTTGGAAGCCTACAATATTCATTACTTGTCCCTTAAATAAAAGAATTCCTTAAAATTGCAGAAACAAGTATAAACATCACTAGCATAAGAAAACATTTTTTTAAAAAATCATCTATTTTGCTTTTCCTTATATTGGTATGAATCCCAGGCAGAAGGGAGCTTAGCTATATGAACTGTATTTTAAACTAGGCTAAAACCAAGGGCTAAAGAAAACTGAAAAGCAACATGCTTTTAAAAGCAGTGTGTGAGACACCCTTAAGAAGCGTTCCAGCTTCTGTTCTTGCTTCCTAACTCTCTGTAAATAGCACAAAATTATTGTGATTTCCCTGTTTAGTGTCCGACTATGAATTCCTCCATGGCAGGGTCGTTCAATTCCAAACAGCAACATAATACTGGCATATGGTAGGAACTCAATCACTGTTTGTGGAATTAACAGAATAAAAATACCACGAGAATTCCACAATGCTCCCAAATAGCTATTTCCTGGCTTTCAGAGGAATGGAGATACTGTGGTTTCAGTTTTTTAATATAATAAATTGGTGAGTTCACTGGCCATTTAGATTCTAGCAGTATCAGATCCTCATTAAACAGAAAAGTCTGTTTCCTCAGCCCTATTAGAAATGATTCAGAGGAAAAAGCAAATTTTAACTGGAAAAATTAGTTTAATTTTTTAAAGTATAAATAAGGTACTATATTATTTTAAGATACACGTAGGTAAATACCTAAGCTTCTATAGTTTGGAAAGCTTTGGAAAATTGGAAACTGAGATTGAGAGTCACATGAAACATGAACCTGCTCACATTTCATTTGTTACCAGACTTGCGCACTGCTACAGTATATGCTAACTAAAATGTTATATATAATTATATATATTTGGTCTTCATTTACTCAAACATTTATTAAGTGCCTATAATATGCCAAACACAGTAGGAGGTGCTGTGGATTAAAAAAAAAAAAAAAATGAAAACATGCCCCTTGGCCTTAAAGAATTTTCAGTCTAACAGGGAAAGAATCTTGCAAAACAAACCAGAAGCAAGTTATTCACACATCTGCTTCAATTAGTATCTGTCCTTAGTGAATCCAACCTTTTACTGATCTCCTGAATTCCTTACCAAACCAACAGAGAGAAGTCCACATGAATAAAACTTCCCCTGAAATTATTTGTAAAATGGATCACTTTGGCCAAATTAGCAGAAGGTGGAGGGTTGAGGGGGAATGGTTAATTCTTTGGCCAAGTACTTGCATTTCAAGTTTTAACCTGGACTGAATGTATAATGAAAAGTGAATGTCCATCATGGAAATGTTGACAGACTTACACTACCAGTAGATGCAACTACAACACTGCATTTATTGAAAATTAATGAAGTCCCTGAATTTTTATTTATAAAGTGGATATTATTAGTTTTAGATTATTTTCTGCAAGCCAATAGTCAGAATTTAATAAGATCATGTGTACAGATTGTACCGATTTTCACTCTTATCCACTGCTTGCAGCCTATGTGCATTTAAACCAAAAAACATTTGATATACACTAACTATAAATTATTTCCTTGGAGATCTCTCAGGCATGAAGAAAAAGCCTCTTAAAATAAATTTAAAATATTATATGCTTGATGGTGTATAACCAAAGGTTTAATCTCACCACTAAAGGGGCAGTTACCATGATTTTGCAATAACCCTGCAGACAATAATCAAGACAGCTCCTGTTGTTCTCTGAGTAAAATCTTCGTAAACACAGCATGGATATATTGTAATTTGATATCTGTAAGATCAACAGCTATACCTCATGACAACTCATAGGATTTTATTCACCATTAAATTGAGTGTTTTCCTCAGAAGACTTAGGAAAGTATATTATTTACCAAGCATTGTCCTATTAACTAAAGATTAGCACATTAAAATAGATATGCTTTATTTCTCTCTACACTCTAAAAGAAGTTCAGTCCATAAAGAAAGCTCTGGGATGTAGGCAATTAATTAGATTTTTCAAACTTCAGGGAAATGTGGATATTTCCATTATTATTTTAAAACAACTGATTCCAATTATTATTCTACTACAAATATAAGAATATTCCCCAAATAGAGCTCTCTGCGATTAGCCAGGTTCAAAAACGTCTCAGTCTCCACCTCATAATGATATTAATATTATTCTAATTTGAAAAAAAGAAAAGAAAGGAAAAAAGAAGGCAATTAGAATAAACACAAATGGTGATACAATTTCAGGGAATCAGGGAACACGTAATTCAGTAAACAGTGAAGGACAATATAAATTAGTATCAAAACCATTCAAAACGGAGATTACTAGAAGAATTCAATTATGGGTTACAAAAAAACAATACACACTTTATTTAAATACAAAGAGATGACCCCATCAGTATTTCAGAAATAATATAAAACCATCTTTCACTCACCAATGCTGGATTTTCTCTTGGCAGTTAGTGACCACCTGTCATGAAAACAGATAACTACTCATGAAAAAACAGGGCTATACATAAAGCTACAAAATCAGTGTATCAGAAAACGAGAACAGTGGCTTTACAGATTTAATAGCATCTCAGTATACATTTTTATTTGTCAAATGCACAGAGATGTGACTGTTAGTTTTTAAGCAGCACACTTTATCATAACCCTCTAATGCAGGCTGATAACTGCAGAACAAATTACAGCCTTCCGATTCATACTTTGCTACAAAACCCGCTTCATAACTATTAGGTGACATATGATATAAGATAACTAGTATTCTGTACAATCTACAGACCTGCTTTCAATGTTACATATTTTGTAGAATACGCAAATGTTATAAATAACAAAAAACCGATGCAACACCCACGTTTCACCACTAAAAAAAAAAAAAAATGACAGTAGTAAAAATATTTTATTTTGTCAGTATATCTCCAAATGTTTTCACCTGTAATTTTTATTCTGACGCATTAAAAATGAGTTCAGTGATATTTTTCTACTAACATTTTCAAGAAGAAATACTTGGGATAAAGAGATGCTCTGAACAGCCCATTTGTTCCCTCAGTGAATTATGATAAAATTTTAAGCACTTGATAGCCAGTTTAAACTATGTTTATAATACTAAAACAATAAAATTAAGTACAAAAGTTATTTGCTTTCCTTAAAGGTATTTCAGCAGATTCCCAAAATGCTGGGCGAAAAAAACACTAACCAATGAGGAAAAGAAACACCTGATTGGCAATTTAAAAAATAACACTGTTTTCAAAGATTACTAATTGTTTTTAAATTGTCCATTAATAAAAATTTTAAACAATAATCTCAAATATTGTAGCACCACTTCAGAGACAGAGAAATTAAGGGATACAAGCCAAAATGCTCAACACAAGGCCATGGGAAAAAAAGAGCAGCATTATCTGGATGGAAACATACTGCTTTAGTTCACCACTCTAAACATCAATATTGTCTCTTGTCTCTCTTGCTCAATGTTTCACCCAAAAATCACAAGACTTTTTTCGGGGGGGGGGGCACTGTCACTAAATTCCTATTATAACATTTAATTCCTGGAATAAATGTCCTCCTTTGGTACATTTGAAATACTAAGGCAGCAATCCTGTACCAAAATACATGCTGTAATCAGATACCCAACCATACTACACATTAACTCAGCATAAAAAGTCCGTTTTAGAATGAAGATCTCTCAGTAAGTATCAATCACATAGCGACACTTAATAACAGTGGTAATATATAATAGAGTACTGACTTTACATCTGGAAGAACCAGGCAAAAACTACATCAATCCACTTTACTGTTTCTGATTTGGCAGTAATTATAAAATAGACAAACAGAATTAAATGTAAAGTGAAAAAGAAAAAAATCTTCATGAAATTCTTTTCATAAAGTTCCTCTTTAACAACCCCATTAAAAGATGAGACCCAAAAAACAGTCAGGATGCTTTCCAATCCCAATGCATGTGTTTCCAAGCATGAAGTGAGCCAAAAGCACAAAAAGAAAAGCCCTGCAAACCATAAGAGCAGAATGTTCATTAACCTCTACATGATAATCCTTTCGTAGCTGCATATTAACTAGTTACATATTCATAATCATTTACATTATTTAAAGGACCTTCGATGAAATTTTCTAAGCAATATCCATTAGTGACAGTGTTAAAGGTTATAGAAGATAGTCTACTTAATGTTTCCAGGAAGCCTTTTTAATTAGTAAATATGTAAATTTGGCACATATGCTTTTTATGTTTAAAAAACAAGTCCCTAGTAGAATGGCACATGTTCTTGCCATCACCCCCCCAGTCTAGTCTCCACATTGTTTTAGCTATCTTTCCCCCTCGCACCATCCCCCTCACCCCCTTTCTTTCTTAAAATAGTCTCCCCAAGAAGACACCCAAGGATAAAACAACAAAAATCCATTTCATAATTTATAACAGAAATTTTAATCACTAAAATACTGTCTTACACTAAAGTCTTATAATGGTTTAGAACAACAAAGACGTCCAGTTAGGCAAAATCAAAGGTATAGGCTCCATATTTCAAGAGTCAGAGAAATAAAGGAAAAGGTGAGAGAGGCAGGTATGATAATACCTAGAACAGCCTCTAATAGGACTACAGTTATCTTTGTTTACGTGTTATATAACCCACTTACTTTCAAAAACCATTTAAACCCAAACAGTTGTGCTGATATTTTGAGAGATCATTCCAGTTTTCTTCTCTTTTAAAACAAGTTATTCAAAAGAAAATACTGGTAAATTTCCAGAACTTTAGCTGCCAAGGAAAATTTTAGAAGAAAAATCTGATGATTCTAAGTTGAATCTGAATGGGTTAAAAAAAATCTAATTTTTTCTGTTAAGTTAAATAAACCCAAATAATCTTACTTCTTCTGAAAATGGACTCAGATTCCTTTAAGTATTAAATAAATAAAATGAACCTGGTTCTATAAGAAACTCTTGAAAAACAAAGCAAAACAAAGCAAAACAACGGAAAAACATTTCATTATTTTGTTGTCCTTCACAGAAGCTTTTTTAATAAAATGGCTATGGAACAACAATAATAGTTTTTTAAGTTAAACCTGCGAAAGCATGCAACTGTTACTCCTGAAAAAAAAATCTTATTGAATCATTTTTATAAAAAAAAATAAAATTTGTTAGTAGGCTTCAAGAATTAAAATAATTGACCTAGTAAATTCTTTAATGTGATATCATCACATTTAGAGCCAGGAATTTATAAATAAAATATGTGCTTATGCAGTAGTACAGCATTAAGTCCACAGTAAAGAAGTGGGTGAGTTGATTTACCACTTTTTAAGATACACTCTATCATTAAGAGTCTTTACCAACAACCCAGTAGTTAGAAAGTCCACGGTGCGCTTTGTAATTCAAAACTGCCCTTACCACCCTAAGAGTAGTAACAATGGTATATGCCAAGACTTCATTGGATGAAAATCAGTAAAGGTAGAGGTTTTTAACCTCTCTTTAAAGAGAGGAAACCTGTGCTCAAAACTGAAGTATCTTACCCAATATTATGCAACTGCCCAGGAACTGGTAAGAAAAAAATCAGTTTTAGAACTACATCTATTTAACCAGGCTTATCTAATCTCAAAGCCCATACTCACTGGAGAAGACTACTTCCAACCATCATGCATCTTATTGGGTGACAGAAGAAAAGCAGCTATTTGTATCTTTGGTCTTTCTTTTTTTAAAACACTGACTGCAGCTGCCACTTCTCCACTTCATCCACAAACCCACACTCACACACAAAGAAGACCATACCAATGTTAGTAAAAGCAAATAAGCTTAAATTCACCAACTGGCTAATAAAAACCTTCATTTCTTCCAATAGCTCCTGGCCCTTTTTGGGTCAAGTGACTAAGTATAAACAGATTTCCCAAGCCCCATTTCTTGTGTGCATTGAGGGGCGGGGGAGGAGAACGCTAGGCCTCTAATTACTATCATATCTCATCATATTTTTGAGGCACTTATGACTGAGTTAGATGCCCAGGATGACAGTGGTAGACAACAAACCCAACAACCTCTTTTTCTTTCTATCAGTGTCCAGCTATCATACAAGCAAATTTTGTTGCAAAAGGGTAAATATTTGATAAATTTTAAAGCCAACAAACTATATGGAATATGGGATTATAATTCCTTTGCTGTTTTTCCTCAGAAGAAACTTTCTAAAACTTATTTTATAAAGGAAGGAAGGAATGATTTAACATGTATTAAGATCTCCATTACTTATTTCCATTAGTGCTATTTATTTTGGTAAGAGACCACAAGGGGGCATCAACCCATGAGTTTTCTCGGTTAAGTACAGTGCCACATTAAAATTAGACTGGAACAGAAAGCCTAAAAGGGTAAGCTTAAGTCTCAATGACACTTCTCTCAAAAATGTTCTATTTCACTTCTAAACCCCCCCTAACTGTATTTCGATTTCAAATTCTCCCTCTATGGATTCATATACAGAATAATAATCTGAGGACTGTATTAATCAAAGCTGTCTAAATTTATAGTTTGCTTCTCGTTAGACTGTCTTCTGACAGATTGTACAATTTTGGGTTTTAAAGCTGCTGAATCAAAAAGAGTAAAGTATCAGTGGTGGCTAAAACCAATGGATAGTACACACACACTGTTATCTGACAATTACTTAAAAGGTTGAAAATAATTTCTTCAAAGACATATTTGTCAGTTACCTACACAGATGTATAAAAGTCATTAGCAAAGTATACAAAACGCATACTTCAACAAAATTAGTAAGATATTAGGGGCACCTGGGTGGCTCAGAAGCCTCTGCCTTCAGCTCAGTTCAGATCTCTGAGTCCTGAGATGGAGCCAGCATCAGACTCCCTCCTCAGCGGGGAGTCTGCTTCTCTCCCCCCACAACCCCCCGTCCCTCCCCACAGCTCGTTCTCTCTCTCAAATGAATAAATAAAATCTTTAAAAAAAATTAGTAAAATACTACAAGTCTTCTTAATAAGCCTCTTTGCAAAGAAGGAAGGAATTGACTACAGGTTCTTAAAAAGAAAACTGCAATAAACAGTAATAAACTGCAATGAACTGAGTATTTCTACATAAAAATTTTAAATAAATTTGCATTCTAAATATGCTGAAAATCAAAAATACCAAAACTACCAAAAGTTTAACTCCAATTATATAGAGCTACTTGTTAAAACACTCAAAATGTCCTTATTCAAAAATGTAGTTAGGATGGAATCAAAATGATCATCTTTAATCCTTATTTTTACATTAATCCAGTTTTTCTCCTACACAGGCTTCTAGTGCACTTCTCACATTCGAACCCAGTCTCTTTATACACAAACATTAGATTACATCTAACATGCTTTGGTATTGTACATTCCATTCCCTTCATGATTCTACCTACAAATTAGGGCTCTTATTTTTTCTTTCAGTTATTACTCATAACACCAAATATAAAGACACAGTTTTCTCATAATGGAAATATTAGAGATTGGTAACATATACATCCAGCAATATGTCTAAAAATGAAGACCCTGATGTTAGGAGGGTTCTGTTTTTAGGATTATTTGAATTAGGAATCCAGGAAACTCTACTGGCTGAAAGCCCAGTGAGTTATGGGTCATGTCTACTTTAATTACCAATGTATTCATCTGCCATACAGTAAGCATGCAACAAGTCCTTTTAAAGAAGTACAGATCTACCATCACGTAGCCAAAAACCTCAAGAGCAAATATGTTTCTCAATTTAGAAATTTGCATAACTTGGGGGCGGAGCAAGATGGCGGAGGAGTAGGAGACCTGTGTTTCATCTGGTCTCAGGAATTCAGCTGAATAGGGATCAAACCATTCTGAACACCTACGAACTCAACAGACCAAAGAAGAGAGTAGCAACAACTCTCTGAACAAAGAAGCGACCACTTACTGGAAGGTAGGAGGTGCGGAGAAGTGAATCCAAGGCGATATTCGGGAGGATAGACGGTGGGGGAGGGGGCCTCTGTCCGCTGCTTCTGGCAAGTGATAGAGCCGCGGAGCACAAAATCGGAACTTTTAGAAGTCGGTTCCACTGAGGGACGTCACTCCAGTGGCTAAGCGGGAGGTGGAAACCTCTCGGTACAGTGTGGACTCAGGACCCTCAGGGTCACAGAAAGACCGGGGGTGCCTGAGTGCGGCAGAGCTCCCAGGTATCGGAGCGGGGAAGGCGGCTGCAGAGACGGAGCCGAGGCGCGGGCTCGCAACTCGGGGTGGCCATAAGCTGTGATCCGCAGCCCAGTCGGGCCACTGCTCCTGCAGCAGGGACCCAACAAGCAGCAGAGCCGGGGAGACTCCCCTCCCTCCCCCAGGAGGAGCAGCGCGGGAGCACACCCCAGGGATCTGCTGGGTTTGGAGACTCCACACGGGGTCGGGTGCGAGAGATGGAAACGCTGGGTCACAGGCCAGGAGAGCACAGAGTGCGACCGGAGACCGGGGAGACGGGAGTGACTGACTGCTTTTCTCTGGGGGCGCACTGAGGAGCGGGGCCGCGAGTTCTCAGCTCCTCCGGGCAGAGAGTAGGAGGCCACCATTTTCACCCTGGTCCTCCAAAGCTGTGCTGAGAGCTTGCAGGGAACAAAGGCTCCTGAGAGCAAACCCAAGCAGCTTACTCAGCCCAGACCGACAACGGGGGGAGGCAATTCCGCCTCCGGCAAAGATATTTGGGAACCACGGCAACAGGCCTCTCCCCCAGAAGATCAGCATGAACAACCAACAACCCAAGACCAAGTTTACCGATAAAGGAGAACGGGAGAACTCCAGCGCTAGGGGAATACTGCACATAGAATTCATGGCTTTTTTTACCATGATTCATTAGTTTTTCAAAGTTAATTTATTTAACTGTTTTTTTTTTATTTTTCTTTTTCCCTTTTTCAACAACATCTTATCAATCCTTTAAAAAAACATTTTTTATTTTTCATTTTTAGAGTCATACTTTATCCCTTCATAGTAGTTACCCTTATTTTTGGCATATGTGTGTATATATATATATAAGTTCTTCTCTCTTTAAAATTTTGATATACAGTTTCTTCAAACAGATCAAAATATACCCTAAATCACTAGTGTATGGCTTTGTTCTAGTCTCCTGCCTGATCACAGTCTCTCCCATTTTTTCTTTTCTTTTTAAATCTTCTTCTTTCTTCTTTCAAACAACTTCTTATCAATTCTGTTTATAAAACCTTTTATAAGTTTCATCTTTACAATCATCTTCCATGCCTTCATTTATCAACCCTTATTTTGTACATATATAAGTCTTTCTTCCTTTAAAATTTTAGGAGGCACTTTCTTCTAACAGACCAAAATACACCCAAAATCTACTGTGTGGCACTGATCTATGCACTAGCCTGATCATATCTGATCATATTCTGTTTTTTTTGTTTTGTTCTGTTTTTGCTTGTTTTTATCTTTTTCTTTTTCTTTGTTCTTTTTCTCTTTCTTTCCCTTTCTTTTCCCCTGGTTTCAGGTCTTTTCTGATTTGTATAGACTATATTTGCTGGGGACATTGTTAACCTGTTAGCATTTTGTTCTCTCATTTATCTGTTCTCCTCTGGACAAAATGACAAGATGAAAAAAATCACCTCAGCAAAAAGAACAAGAGGTAGTACTGTCTGCCAGGGACCTAATCAATACTGACATTAGTACGATGTCGGACCTACAGTTCAGAATGATGACTTTAAAGATACTAGCTGGGCTTGAAAAAAGCGTGGAAGTTCTTAGAGAAACCCTTTCTGGAGAAATAAAAGAACTAGAATCTAACCAAGTCGAAATCAAAAAGGCTATTAATAAAGTGCAATCAAAAATGGCACTAAATGCTAGGATAAATGAGGCAGAAGAGAGAATCAGCGATACAGAAGACCAAATGATGGAAAATAAAGAGCTTGAGAAAAAGAGAGAGAAACAACTACAGGATCACGGGGGCAGAATTCGAGAGATAAGCAATACAATAAGATGAACAACATTAGCATAATTGGGATCCCAGAAGAAGAAGAAAGAGAGGGGCAGAAGGAATATTGGAGCAAATTATACCAGAGAACTTCCCTAATGTGAGGAAGGAAACAGGCATCAAAATCCAGGAGGCACAGAGAACCCCTCTCAAAATCAATAAAAATAAGTCAACACCCTATTACATCTAATAGTAAAATTTACGAGTCTCAGAGACAAAGAGAAAATCCTGAAAGCAGCTCGGGAGAAGAGATATGTAACCTAGACTGGTAGAAACATTAGATTGGCAACAGACCTATCCACAGAGACCTGGCAGGCCAGAAAGGACTGGCATGATATCTTTAGAGCACTAAACGAGAAAAATATGCAGCCAAGAATACTATATCCAGCAAGGCTGCCATTGAAAACAGAAGGAGAGGTAAAAAGCTTCCAGAACAAACAAAAACTAAAGGAATTTGCAAACACAAAACCAGCCCTCCAAGAAATATTGAAAGGGGTCCTCTAAGCAAGGAGAGAGCCTAAAAGCAGCATAGATCAGAAAGGAACACAGACAATATACAGTCACAGTCACCTTACAGGCAATAAAATGGCACTAAATTCATATCTTTCAATAGTTACTCTGAATGTAAATGGGCTAAATGCCCCAATCAAAAGACACAGGCTATCAGATTGGATTAAAAAACAAGACCCATCCATATGCTGTCTGCAAGAGACTCATTTGAGACCCAAAGACACCCCCAGATTGAAAGTGAGGGGGTGGAAAACCATTTACCATGCTAATGGACACCAAAAGAAAGCTGGGGTGGCAATCCTTCTATCAGACAAATTAGATTTTAAAACAAAGACTGTAATAAGAGATGAAGAAGAACACTATATCTTACTTAAAGGGTCTATCCAACAAGAAGATCTAACAATTGTAAATATCTATGCCCCTAACATGGGAGCTGCCAATTTTATAAGGAAATTAATAACACAATCAAAGAAACACATTGACAACAATTCAATAATAGTGGGGGACTTCACACCCCCCTGACTGAAATGGACAGATCATCAAAGCAAAAGATCAACAAGGAAATAAAGACTTTAAATGACACACTGGACCAAATGGACTTCACAGATATATTCAGAACATTCCATGCCAAAGCAATGGAATACACACTCTTCTCTAGTGCCCATGGAACATTCTCCAGAACTGATCACATCCTAGGTCACAAATCAGGTCTCAATCAATACCAAAAGATTGGGATTATTCCTTGCATATTTTCAGACCACAGTGCTTTGAAACTAGAACTCAATCACAAGAGGAAAGTCGGAAAGAACTCAAATACATGGAGGCTAAAGAGCATCCTACTGAAGAATGAATGGGTCAACCAGGAAATTAAAGAAGAATTAAAAAAATTCATGGAAACCAATGAAAATGAAAACACAACTGTTCAAAATCTTTGGGATACAGCAAAGGCAGTCCTGAGAGGAAAGTATATAGCAATACAAGCCTTTCTCAAGAAACAAGAAAGGTCTCAAATACACAACCTAACCCTACACCTAAAGGAGTTGGAGAAAGAACAGCAAATAAAGCCTAAACCCAGCAGGAGAAGAGAAATCATAAAGATCAGAGCAGAAATCAATGAACTAGAAACCAAAAGAACAGCAGAACAGATCAACGAAACTAGGAGCTGGTTCTTTGAAAGAATTAACAAGATTGATAAACCCCTGGCCAGACTTATCAAAAAGAAAAGAGAAAGGACCCAAATCAACAAAATCATGAATGAAAGAGGAGAGATCACAACCAACACCAAAGAAATACAAACAATTGTAAGAACATATTATGAGCAACTCTATGCCAGCAAATTAGATAAACTGCAAGAAATGGATGCATTCCTAGAGATGTATCAACTACCAAACCTGAACCAGGAAGAAATAGAAAACCTGAACAGACCTATAACCACTAAGGAAATTGAAGCAATCATCAAAAATCTCCCAACAAACAAAAGCCCGGGGCCAGATGGCTTCCCAGGGGAATTCTATCAAACAATTAAAGAAGAATTAATACCTATTCTCCTGAAACTGTTCCAAAAAATAGAAATGGAAGGAAAACTTCCAAACTCATTTTAGGAGGCCACCATTACCTTGATCCCAAAACCAGACAAAGACCCCATCAAAAAGGAGAATTACAGACCAATACCCTTGATGAACGTGGATGCAAAATTCTCAGCAAAATACTAGCCAATAGGATCCAACAGTACATTAAAAGGATTATTCACCATGACCAAGTGGGATTTATCCCCGGGCTGCAAGGTTGGTTCAACATCCGCAAATCAATCAACGTGATACGATACATTAACAAAAAAGGAACAAGAGTCATATAATCCTCTCAACAGATGCAGAAAAAGCATTTGACAAAGTACAGCATGCTTTCTTGATCAAAACTCTTCAGAGTATAGGGATAGAGAGTACATACCTCAATATCATAAAAGCGATCTATGAAAAACCTACAGCAAATATCATTCTCAATGGGGCAAAGCTCTCAGCTTTTCCCCTAAGGACAGGAACGCGGCAGGGATGTCCACTCTCACCACTTCTATTCAACGTAGTATTAGAAGTCCTAGCCACAGCAATCAGACAACAAAAAGAAATCAAAGGCATCCAAATCGGCAAAGAGGAAGTCAAACTCTCACTCTTTGCAGATGATATGATACTGTATGTAGAAAACCCAAAAGATTCCACTCCAAAACTGCTAGAACTCATACAGGAATTCAGTAAAGTAGCAGGCTATAAAATCAATGCACAGAAATCAGTGGCATTCCTATACACCAACAACAAGACAGAAGAGAGACAAATCAAGGAGTCGATCCCATTTACAATTGCACCCAAAACCTTAAGATACCTAGGAATAAATTTAACCAAAGAGACAAAAGATCTGTACTCAGAAAACTATAAAATACTCATGAAAGAAATTGAAGAAGACACAAAGAAATGGAAAAACGTTCCATGCTCATGGATTGGAAGAACCAACATTGTGAAGATGTCAATACTACCTAGAGCAATCTACACATTCAATGCAATCTCCATCAAAATACCATCCACTTTTTTCAAAGAAATGGAACAAATAATCCTAAAATTTGTATGGAACCAGAAGAGACCCCGAATAGCCAGAGAAATCTTGAAAAAGAAACGCAAAGCCGGCGGTATCACAATTCCAGACTTCCAGCTATATTACAAAGCTGTCATCATCAAGACAGTATGGTACTGGCACAAAAACAGACACAGAGATCAATGGAACAGAATCGAGAGCCCAGAACTGGACCCTCAACTCTATGGTCAACTCATCTTTGACAAAGCAGGAAAGAATGTCCAATGGAATAAAGACAGTCTCTTCAACAAATGGTGTTGGGAAAATTGGACAGCCACATGCAGAAGAATGAAACTGGACCATTTCCTTACACCACACACAAAAATAGACTCCATATGGTTGAAAGACCTAAACATGAGACAGGAGTCCATCAAAATCCTAAAGGAGAACACAGGCAGCAACCTCTTCGACCTCAGCCGCAGCAACTTCTTCCTAGAAACTTCGCCAAAGGCAAGGGAAGCAAGGGCAAAAATGAACTATTGGGATTTCATCAAGATAAAAAGCTTTTGCACAGCAAAAGAAATAGTCCACAAAACCAAAAGACAACCGACAGAATAGGAGAAAATATTTGCAAATGACACAGCAGATAAAGGGCTAGTATCCAAAATCTATAAAGAACTTATCAAACTCAACACCCAAAGAACAAATAATCCAATCAAGAAATGGGCAGAAGACATGAACAGACATTTTTCCAAAGAAGACATCCAAATGGCCAACAGACACATGAAAAAGTGCTCAATGTCGCTCGGCATCAGGGAAATCCAAATCAAAACCTCAATGAGATACCACCTCACACCATTCAGAATGGCTAGAATTAACAAGTCAGGAAACGACAGATGTTGGCAGGGATGTGGAGAAAGGGGAACCATCCTACACTGTTGGTGGGAATGCAAGCTGGTGCAACTACTCTGGAAAACAGTATGGAGGTTCCTCAAACAGTTGAAAATAGAGCTACCATACAATCCAGCAATTGCACTACTAGGTATTTACCACAAAGATACAAATGTAGGGATCCGAAGGGGTACGTGCACCCCAATGTTTATAGCAGCAATGTCCACAATAGCCAAACTGTGGAAAGAGCCAAAATGTCCATCCACAGATGAATGGATAAAGAAGATGTGGTATATATACACAATGGAATATTATGCAGCCATCAAAAGAAATGAGATCTTGCCATTTGCAACGACATGGATGGAACTGGAGGGTGTTATGCTGAGTGAAATAAGTCAATCAGAGAAAGACATGTATCATATGACCTCGCTGATATGAGGAATTTTTAACCTCGGGAAACAAACTGAGTGTTGCTGGAGTGGTAGGGGGTGGAAGGGATGGGGTGGCTGGGTGACAGACATTGGGGAGTGTATGTGCTATGGTGAGCGCTGTGAATTGTGCAAGACCGTTGAATCACAGATCAGTACTTCTGAAACAAATAATGCAATATATGTTAAGAAAAAAAGAAGATAGCAGGAGAAGCAGAATGAAGGGGAGTAAGTCGGAGGGGGAGACGAACCATGAGAGACGATGGACTCTGAAAAACAAACTGAGGTTTCTAGAGGGGAGGGGTTTGGGGGGATGGGTTAGCCTGGTAATGGGTATTAAAAAGCCACGTTCTGCGTGCAGCACTGGGTGTTATGCACAAATAATGAATCATGGAACACTACATCAAAAACTAATGATGTATGGTGATTAACATAACAATAAAAAAATTTAAAAAAAGAAATTTTCATAACTTAACAAAGTAATACAGTACACATAACATCCATTATGAAACACCAACCCCCACTGAAACACCACTCTATCAAATACAGTAACACTGGCAATAAAACATATGAATATTCAAAAAGTAAGTGGAATAAGTGCCTCACTCAAATCAGTTCCAATCAGTTTGTCAACAAATGAATATGCCAAACACTTAGGAATAACTTTGTTTTCAGTGCTTTTTTAGACTTCTGAATTGCAGATTGGGGATTGTAACCCGTATTTATTTCTGAATGTGAAATAATGCTTGAATCGCAGTTTGCATACCCACTGTTTTACCAGAGATACCAATCATTTTGTCTCCTTCTCTTACATTTATATCATTGATCCATTCTGAATTAATTTTGTATATTGCCCATTGCCAAATTTAGGATGTTATCATCTGAATATTCATAATCTGAGATTTAATTTATATTATCATTTTTACCATCTTTTACCACCATGAGCTTCATTATAGGTCAACAAAAAACCTCCAAATTAAAGCCCAGAGATTTAAAAGCAAAAAATTGAAAATACAGAAAAGACTAGTAAGAGACATGTGAGAAACACTGTATAACTGAAAACCCAGGAAGAGAAGGAAGAGCAAATATGACAGAAGCAATATTTGAACCTACCATGACAGGATTTTCTAAAATAAAGAGGAAGGTATCAGCCAACAGATTCAAAAAGCTCTAAGAACCTCAAGCAAGAGAAAAAAATTACATCAAGGAACAACATACTTACACAAATGAAACCCCCCAAAAAAGAGAAAATTTTATAAGCAGCAAGAAGGAGCAAGGAGGAAATACACTGCCTTCAAAGTAGCAACTAGAAGAGCCAGAGGAAACTTCCACACACAAAAAAACGATAGAAATCAGAAAATAAGATAAAAAAGTGCTAAAAAAATAACTGAAACTCGGTAATTATGTACAGCAAATAGATCCTTCAACATGAAGAAAAAATAAAAAGTTTCACACACACACAAAATTCTTCACCAGCAAATTTTCACTAAAAGAATACTACAGGTAATTATATGATGTGATGGAGGTGCTAGTTAATGCCAAGGTGATAATCATTTTGCAATATATAAGCATATCAAAGCAACATACTGTACACCTTAAATTTATATACTGGTATATGTCATGTCAATTACATCTCAATAAAGCTGAGAAAAAATGCTACAGTGACTATTCAGAGTAATGTAAATGCAAAAAGAACTAAAGAACAACTGCACAGGTAATTTTTAAAAGTAAAGGTAAATCAATATTGATCACATCAAAGAATTATATAAAGTATTGTGATGTTTAAAACATGGAATTAAAACGCATGAAACCAATAATGCAAAAGGTAGGATGAATAAATGAATTCATACTGTGATCTCTAGAAAAAATTACCCTAGTAAAAAAGATGGCATAAGGATACAGTATAAGTGTACGGTATATTTAATGTAAAAAAAAAAAAATGTATACAAGCTCATACAGGGTAGAAAATGCAACATGACATATTTGAATAAATCAAAGGAAGACCGAAAAAGAACATAAAAGTAGGTCAAACAGACCCACAATGAATTACCACTTCACACCCATTAGGATGGCTCAGAAGGAAGGAGTGGGGAGGGAGAGATGGAGGGAAGGAAGGGAAGGGAAAGGGAAAGGGGAAGGGAGGGAGGAAGGAAGAAAGGAAGAAAGAAAATAACAAGTGTTGGAAGGATATAGAAAAACAAGCTCTTGTGCACTACTGATGGGAATGTAAGATGGTGCAGCCACTGTAGAAAACAGTAAGGTGGTTCCTCAAAAACTAAACAGGATTACCATATGATCCAGCAATTCCACTTCTGGTTATATACCCAAAAGGGTTGAAAGCAAGGTCTCAAACATGTTTGTACACTCAGTCCATAGCACCATTATTCATGACAGATGAAAAGGTGAAAGCAATTCATGTTCGTCAATGAATGAATCAAAAACAAAATGCAGTGTATACCTACAAAGGAATATTATTCAGCCTTTAAAAGTTAAATTCAGAAATATGCTAGAATATGGGTAAACCTTGAACACATTACGCTGACTAAAATAAGAGAGTCACAAAAGGACAAATACTGTAAGATTCCACTTATGTGAGATACCTAGAGTAGACAAATTTAGAACAGAATATAAAATAGTAGTTGCCAGCATATGGGAAAGGCATAATGGGAATTTCTTAATGCCTAATTTCAGTTTTACAAGATAAAAAAAAGTTCCGGAGATGGATGGTGGGGATGGTTTTGCACAACAATCTGAATGTACTTAATGTCACTGAAATGTATGCTTAAAATTGATTTAAATGATTATATGTTATAGTTTACTACAAATTTAAGAAGAAAAAATAGGTCAAGTAGAAAGGCAATAGATACCTAAGGTAATGATTAGAGAAAAAGTTAAAACAAAATGCACATATTACAAAAAAAGCAAAAATCAATGACTTTTTCATCTCTAGTAGCTTTCATCTCAAAAAACTAGAAAGAAATCATAGCCAAAAGGAAATTTTTATTTTTATTTTTATTTAAAGATTTTATTTATTTGACAGAGAGACACAGCGAGAGAGGGAACACAAGCAGGGGGAGTGGGAGAGGGAAGCCTGATGCGAGGCTCGATCCCAGGACCCTGGTATCATGACCTGAGCCGAAGGCAGATACTTAACGACTGAGCCACCCAGGCACCCCCAAAGGCAAATTTTTAAAAGGAAGAATAAGATAAAAATAGAAATCAATGATGTAGGGAGACAACTTACTAGAGAAAAAAATAAAAAATTGTTCCTTTAAAAAGATTGGTAAAACTGATAAGCCTACAGAAAGACAAATCAAGGGGAAAAACACAAATAAAAAGAATTAAAAATAGGACATTACTAACAAATCTGTAGATACTAAAAAGGGAATATTACAAATAACTCAAGGACAGTAAATTTGAAAACTCAGATAAAAAGAAAAATTCCCTGAAAATCAAATTTCCAAAACTGACAAAATTAGAAATAGAAAATATGAAATCCTCTTACAAAGAAATTGAGACCTATTTTAAAATATCAACAGAAGGAAAACAGTAGGTCCAGACAACTTGACTGATGAATTATTTCCATTAAAAACAATACCAACAGCATACAAGCTTTTTAATAAAATACACAAAAATGAGTTATTTTATGAGGCCAGCATAACCATGAAACCAAAACCAAACATGAACATTACAACAAACAAAACCACTACACACCAATATCCCTCATGAAACACAGACACAAAATACCTTAACAAATTAATATGAAATTTAATCTGATATTATATGAAAAGATAAATACATCAAAACAAGGAGGATTTTTTCAGGAATGCAATTGTGTTTCAATATTAAAAAAATTCAAATTAACTCACCACATTAACATCTCAACACAGAAAAGCATGTGGTAAAATTCAACATCTACTCATGATAAAGGTAGCAAACTAGGAACAGGAGAGCATTTCCTTATTTTCATAAAGACTATCAACAAAAAGCCTACAGCAAACATCATTTCTAATGATAAAATATTTAAAGCTGTTCCCATGATATGCAGAACTAGATAAGAAAGCCTATTATCACTACTTTTACTCAACACTATATTAAAGGTCCTACATCATTCAATAAGGAAAAAATTAAATAAAAGCCTTAAGAACTGGAGAAAAAACTTCTATTATGCAAACAACATGCCTGTATATATCTATAGACATACTATCAGAATATACATTTAACAGTCAATATACAAAAATCAAGTGTATGACCTTATACCAGCAAAAGACAAACAGCAGATAAATTACAAGATGCAATTATAAGTACAAAATATCAAGGGATAAATGTAAAACACATGCAAGATTTATATACTAAAAGCCAATGCTGAAAGAAGTTAGAAAAGAACTAAAACTGAAAGATATACCATGTTCGTGGATTAGAAAACTTCCTGTAAAAATGTCAACAGCCCCCCAATTAATCTTTAGACTCACTGCACTCCAAGCAAAACCCCAGCAGGTTACTTTTTAAGTACTGAAAAGCTGATTCTAAAATATTCATGAAAAAGCAAAGGCTCAAGAAAAGTAAAGGAAATCATGAAGGTGAACAAAGTTAGAGGAATTTACTACTAGATACCAAGACCTAGCAAGAAAATGTGGTATTCATGCCAGTGGAGGCAAATAATACAACGAAATAGAAGAAAAACAAAATTATATATTCATGATTCACATAATTTATGAAAAAGACACACTCTGTAAGGACTTAGAGCTATGCCTTAGGAGTAAGGGTTACATGCTAGGAATAAGAGCAATATTCAAAGAGACCAAACAAAATTTCAACTGGCTGCTAAAAGAAAACTTACTCGTGTTTGAAAAGTAACATCACCTGGTATATATACACAATGGAATATTATGCAGCCATCAAAAGGAATGAGATCTTGCCATTTGCAACGACGTGGATGGAACTGGAGGGTGTTATGCTGAGTGAAATAAGTCAATCAGAGAAAGACATGTATCACATGACCTCACTGATATGAGGAATTCTTAATCTCAGGAAAGAAACTGAGTGTTACTGGAGTGGTTGGGGGTGGGAGGGATGGGGTGGCTGGGGGATAGACATTGGGGAGGGTATGTGCTACGGTGAGCGCTGTGAATTGTGCAAGACTGTTGAATCACAGTTCTGTACTTCTGAAACAAATAACGCAACATATTTTAAGAAAAAAGAAAAAGAAGAAGATAACAGGAGAGGAAGAAAAGGGGAGTATGTCAGAGGGGGAGACGAACCATGAGAGATGATGGACTCTGAAAAACAAACTGAGGGTTCTAGAGGGGAGGGGGGTAGGGGGATGGGTTAGCCTGGTGATGGGTATTGAGGAGGGCACGTTCTGCATGGAGCACTGGTTGTTATGAACAAACAATGAATCATGGAACACTGCACCAAAAACTAATGATGTAATATATGGTGATTAACATAACAATAAAAAAATTTAAAAAAAAAAGAAAAAGAAAAGTAACATCACCTAGAGTCTCTACCATTTTTCACTACAATGTCTGGCATCCAATCAAAAATTACAAGGCAGCCTATGAAAATAGCAGTTGAGGAAAAACCAAGAGTAAAAATAAACAGAAACAGACCCTCATTTGTCTTACATATTGCAGTTAAAAGACATTTTATGATAAACATATTGACAAAAATAGAGGCCTAGAATCCACTTAAATAACGTGAAAACATAAATTCTGTAAATAAAAAAGACAACTGAGACTATGCATTTAGTAGGTGGGTTTACTAG